>NC_056727.1:4583055-4653055 GCF_019279795.1 Protopterus annectens | reverse complement strand
GGTGGGGATTGTAACTGGTTATTGTTGGGGGGAGTTCGTTTGTGAATAGATTCAATGAAGTGGTTGTTTAGAAGGATGGCAGTTTCAAGAGGAGTTTTAATGGGGAACGGGTTGGGCATAGAAGATTTACCTGGGTGGAGAATATTGTTTATGCTGTACCAAAATTTTTTAGGGTTTGAGTGCTCTTCTTGAAAGAATTTTTTCTTAACTGGAATAATGAGTTTTTTGTAAGGTTTCTTAGTTCTTTGAATTTAAGGTAGAGAGTAGATGATTTTGTCTTTATCCATTGTGTCCAGGAACTGTCTCTAAGTTTCATGGTGGATAGGGTATATTTAGAGAGCCAGGGTGCTGGATTAGGTTTGATCCTAACTTTCCTGGTTAGGACTAGAACATTTAGCATGTTTAGGAAAGTATTGTTAAATGCAAGAGTGGCTTCATTTAGAGGAAGAGTATATAGGTGATTCCAATTTATAAGGAAGGTTTGGTGGTTGAAAGTTTCTCCATTGAATTTGGACAGGTAGCGGCAGTCTCTATAAATGTGGATTTTTGGAGTTTGAGGAGGTAGTCTTAGTACTGAGATTAGGAGGTGATCACTTAAGGTGTCTGGTAAAGCAGTGGGATTGTGGTAATGATTTGGACTGGAAGTTAAAATCCAATCAAGAGTGGAGCTGAAGTTTTTGTTGATGCGGGGAAAGGGCAGAAATAATTTGACTAAAACCAAATACTAAGGGTAGGGAAGTGGAGGAAAAGTTTATTACAATCAGTATTGATGTCACCTAGTATGATTGTCTCATAAGACAGATGCTGGAAGATACAGGATAAAATAGATTTGAAAACTGGAATATTGTTACCAGGAGGTATATAAATAGATTCTATGGCAATTTTTTTGTGTGGGTTAAGGTGACAGTTAAGAAATATAAGGTCTGTGGGGGAGAAGTCAATAAAGGATAGGGAGAAGGAGGAGAGGATGAGCTGCTCAGAGTACATGATAGCAATGCCTCCCCCTTTTTTGGAGAGCCTGTCATGCTGGAAAATGTTATACCTGGGGTGTAGAATTTCTGAGTTTTTGATATGAGGCTTGAGACAGGCTTTTGAGAGTGTTAAGATGTGGGGAGAGTGGTGGACTACCCAATCATTTAGTTCTGTTATTTTATTTGGGAGACTTTGTAGGTTAATTGAGTAAATAGGCAGATGTTTAGTATGAGAGGCAGGGAGTTGTTGCCCAGTAGTTGTGGTGGAGGTGGTATTGTTGGGGGAAGGTAATAGGCCAGGGTTGGAGTAGATATCTCCATCAAGTAGGAGTGTTCTAGGATGAAAGTTAGGTTTAGAAAAATAGAAATAGAGATAATGGATTTGAACTTGTGTTTTGGGGAAGATAGAGAAGGAAATGTTTTAATTTGTGAAACTGTATATAGTAGGTATTGAAGAGAGGGGGAGATATAAAAGTGTAGGGTTTTGTTATGGAAAGATCAAACTTGGGTAAGAGTAGAAGATAGTGGAGGGTATAGTAGGTTAGTGTGATAAGATGATAACCCAGCAAGGAGGAATAGAAAGGGAGCTAAGTGGAAGTATTGTAGCATGTTCTTTTTATATGTGGGTATGTTATAGAGAAGTGGAGACAGGAAATGTTGATTGCAGGGAGTCTATGTAAGAAAGCTAGGAAGGCTTAAGGAGGAGCAGTGGGTAAGAAGAGGGAGAAAGACAGGATAAGGTTGTGTAGGTGAATAAAAAGAAAGCAGGGTTGGATAGAGGTGGGGGATTGAATTATGCTATAGAGGTAAATAGAAGTGGGAGGAGTGTGAGAAATAGGGAAATGCAGAGCAAGGTAGGGGTTGGGTAAGCGACATGTAAAATTATTGGTTAAATGGTGTGAAGGGGGAGGGACTTTATAGGGAGGTTAGAGCATAGGTTTAGAGTATCCAGAGGTGTGTGGGAATTGGGGGTAAGTTAGGGGAGCGGAGTGAGTCTGAGCGCATCTAGGGTGAATGGAGCGGGCTGGGCCAGATCAGTAAAGTTAGCTAAGAAAAACAATCGGTAGATTTGTTAGAGTGGCTGCAGGGAATCAGTCAGACGAGAAAGTTTGTTAGAGAGCTCTATTACAGGAAGAGGATTAGGGAAGACTGACACATAGTTGAGGAACAGTGATTCTGTGGAAAAACTTGAGAGAAAAGTAATTCTTGGTTAGAGGAGAGTGGGCTAGGAGGGAGATAGTGTAAAGTCAAACATTAGTAAAGCAGGACAATGTAACGCTGGCAATGCTTGGAGAGTAATGGTAACGTTTGGCACTGAGAAAGAGGGAAAGTAATTATTTTTGATGCTACAGTAGATAAAAATGGTCATGGGAAGGAAAATTGGGGCATGGAGTTAGAAAACTAGAGAACAAGGAGGTAAAGGAGGATAGAGTTTGGGATAGGTGATATACGAGAGACCGTTGGTTTGGTACACTGGATGCTATAAAGTAAAGAACCTTCAATTTTTACATATATTTAAATTAGAGATAAAAATAATCCTGGTTTAGAGGTGGAGCATCCAGCAGGAAAATGGCAGTGGTTCTCCTCTTGGAAGTTGTATTTATTATTATTTATGTTATTTTATTTTCCTTGGATCCTCTGTTTATCTGGCTCTGAGAAGAAGAAAGTCAGGGTGTAGTGTTCTGCCTGATGAAAAAAAATATAGAAAAATATTGGTCAGAAACAAGTAGGATAAAGGCTTACATAGAGAAAGAGGTGAAGGATAGGCTAGAGAGAAGCAGGAGGGGAAGAGGTAGTGGGATGAGAGGATACTTATTTATAGGAGAGAGGGTAGGAGGAGGATACAGATGATCAGAAAATTAGACCGACTATAGTTAGAGGTTAAGTTACCATTTCACAAGTCTAACACTGTAGCATGTTACAAATTAAAGCAAACATTGTCATTGTATAATGTAGAAAAATCAAGTAAATTAGCTTCTTAAGTAGTGGTATGATAAATTCTTAGAATAAGTTGGAGAAAAACAAGTGGGTCCCACTATTCTGCTTAGCGTTTAGGGTGCAGTGACACCTAGTGGTGAAGCCATGTCATTGTACAGACCAGCTAGGCACATAAAATAATATTGTCAGAGCAGTTAGTCAGACAAAACAATTAATATATAACAAGAAGTAAGCGCAGCATCCTATAAATTCTATACATTAGAAGTCTTCAAGTCTGTAACATGTAGCAAGTAAACCAGTAAAAAAAGTAATGTGGGAGGGAAGCAGTGGTATATGGTAAAAAATAATAGGAGCTGATGCAGTTTAATCTTGAGACAAGATATGTAGTGGCCTGGTATATTTTTACAAGGACAGACACATCGTCAACAAAGCCACTCATATTCTAAGATCTACAAGCTTTGAACCATTTAACAATAATTGCAGCAGAACTAAAAAAGTGAGACTCTGTCATATTAGAGTGGGCCAAACAATACGTGCAGTACAGCACAAAGTATGTTACACATGCCTATACACTATTCCACTGGAAGAAGTTGGGGTTTAAAGTGGCAAAGAGTTGGGCAATAAACTGCTTGTACTGGTTTACTGGTGCATGAACAGCAGTTAGTAGAAGATCAGGTTTTGCTGAATATACTGAGACACTCATAAAACACATGCTATTTTCAGTCAGCTATCCAAGACAAACCAGAAGTCCTAGCTGTATCAAGTGGGAAGAAGCAAGCCTACAAACCGAAATTCTACAACCTTGCCTAAATAAGTCGCACACAGTTGGAATGTTGTTTTATCTGCTTCAGTCACAGGTTGTGCATACTGCACAGGAGCTTATTAATATATATATATATACATATGTATGTCTATCCCAATGTTGTTCTACTCACTGGAGATAGGAAATGTAGTCTTGGTCTGGGTACAAAAACAAGAAAAATAGGTAATTGCTGGAACTGGTGAATGAGGTTTAACTGCAGGTGAATAAAATAACTGCACCTGCTGCTAAAGCGTTATGAATTAACTGCTAGCGAGGTCACCAGCACTGATGAGAATAAGGTATCTACGGAATCCAAAGTAATATCTGTGATTATACGTCTGGACACTGATGCCATAGTTATATCTGTAGTGCTGTCCGGACACTGGACTATAGTCCCACTACCGAGTTACAGACTGATGGATTATCAGCACTGTGTCATTCAAATGATGAGATTATCTTTACAGTAAACACTAAGGGCTTTCATGATACAAGTGATTTTAGCACCATTAAATAACATAAGAAAGGAGAAGAAGTCAAATAGAGGAAAGAACTGTTAACAAGGGGAATCTTAATGAAACCATAAGAAGGAGGAGGCATGAGAATGTGGTTAGACTAAGTGTGGAGCAATAGGTAAATAGAACAGAATGAAGACAAATGGAGTATGGACTGAGTTAGATCTTGGGTGGACAAGTCAAGTAATGATAGCTATCAAGACAGAAATGACCAAAAAACAAAACTAGAAGCCAAAATTGTACAAAACCAGTGTAAATACAAAATAGTCCACGGACTCCTTGTGCCAGCAAGCAAACACAAACGTTGTCTTAACGCAATTTTATTTGATTTACAAGCGTTTTCGCCACACAACGATGTGGCTTCTTCAGAGAGAAAGAAATTAACAATGTAAAATAATGCACACCTCTTTTATATAACTCAGAAGGGAAATGACATCACAAAAGGTAAAAGAGCTCATTAAGCTTATGAATTAATAATGCATAGCTATACAGGTTATATATAAAAATACAGATTATATATAAAAAATATTTTAGAAATAATAAACCATTGGTCAAAATCAAGCCTAAATGATTAGAAACTCTATAGTAATAAAAGTTCAACCAAAGGACAGAAACATAAAATAATGTATTGAAACAGTTTTTCAGAAAATCTCTTTGTGTAAAATTATTTATCCCTATTAAAAAGGCATTGAATGAGTCAGAATCACAGCAAAATTATTGCAGTAATGTGTAGTATATACTTTATGGACACACATTAATTAAAATAGGACCAAGACTACATACATTGAGTGTCCAAAGGTAAAATAAGATTGAAATTAGGAATGAAATAAAAATAAAATAAATAATAAAAATAGAGCATACCAAAACCTAAAGTGGATGGTAGTTGTTGTACAGTTGAACAGTGCATGGTGTATGTGCAACAGTGTCCTACCTCATGTGATGTCATTTCCCTTCTGAGTTATATAAAAGAGGTGTGCATTATTTTACATTGTTAATTTCTTTCCCTCTGAAGAAGCCACATCGTTGTGTAGCGAAAACGCTTGTAAATCAAATAAAATTGCGTTAAGACATTTGTGTTTGCTTGCTGGCACAAGGAGTCCGTGGACTATTTTGAAAAAACAAAACTAGATAGGCTACCATTGCTAACCAGTTCACAGGCGATAAACAACCACCTGGAGATATTGTAGTGGTAGGAGATTCTTTGGGGTTCTTATTACAACGATGAAAACGCATTTTGTCGAATGTGTTTTCGTCGACACATAAAGAGCGAACAGGCAAAACAGCGAAGTGGCTGTTCAGTGAATTCTTTCCCTGGGAAAGAAGTCGCTTGACCACTTCATTGTTTTGCTGTGTTCTGCACTGTAGTGTGGTCTTTTGTCCGGTATAGCTCCCAAGCATAAATGTGCAAGAGTTACTGACCTTAGGGTTAGGGTGCAGGTTAAGGTAAGTGCATATGTATGAAAGTGTTTACTTTTTTGTTTTTTGCGTTAGATGTATGGTTGGTTGAGTTAAGTGCATATATGTTTTAAGCTGTTTACTTTTGTTTTGAGGGGTAGAATTAGGGTTAAGGTAAGTGTGTATGTGTTTGGAACTGTTTACGTAAATGTGCAACAGTTACTGACCTTAGGGTTAGGGTGCGGTTTAAGGTAAGTGCATATGTTTTAAAATGTTTACTTTTTTTTTCCGTTAGCTGTATGGTTGGGTTACATGCATATGTGTTTTCAGCTGTTTACTGTTTTTTTTTGGGGGGTACAATTAGGGTTAAGGTACGTGTGTATGTGTTTGGAAGTGTTTACTGTTTTTTTTTTTTTTTGGTTGGAACAGCGATTTCTTTCCCTAAGAAAGAAATCGCTGTTCTGAGGTGTCGACATTTTCAGCTCTCGCTGAAAAAGGGTCAGTGAAACATCGTTCGCTGTTTTAAGTGTTCAATGTTTCAATATAGACCCGATTCTTTGAACAGAGGTTGAAAACCTCCATAGGTATGTGGCTTGCCTGCCTCAAGTCGGAGTTTAACACACAAGGGGGGGAAGAGTTCTGTTGAAAATTTTAAAACAAGAGAAAAGGTTTAAGTTGTTATTCTTCATGCAGGTATGAATAATCTTAACATCTATACCTCTTTACAAACAGCAGCAAGAGAAGGCTGAGGTGCCTCTTTTGGTTAAGGAACTGGGTGTTCATGTGGATTATTTTAAATCATTCAGTTATTTTTAATGACAGCAACAAGAATATCAGGATGACAAGGAGTGAAATTGTTTTTATTCTGTTTGGTGCAGTGATACACTGTGTGAAGAAATGTGCTATTAAAGGCTCAGGTTATCTAGACCACATAGCTGCTCTGGGAAATGACCCACATTGTAAGGCTAAGCACAGAGTACACTAGTCACAAGTTGGGTAGTGATGTCTAATAGTATCAGCAAGCTAGCTAGTACAAGCTGCCAATCTCCTTTCTTAAAACTGGACCAGGACATGACAGCTGCAGGTTAACTGCTCACCACAAGGCTTCTTTTAACTTAATAGTAGAAGCTTCACTAAAAACTTTATTTGTGGTATTATGACTTGATTAACAGTTAATGTGATTTAGAAATAATTACAGACATGCTGATGGAGGGAAAAGTGAGCAGGTATGCGCATTTGGTAAGGGAAGAATACACAGTTGTAGAAAATGTGTTAGAGTGAGAGGTGATAGTGTCTCCATTTTGATAATGAAAGAGTCTTCAGTTTTGGATATTTTATTTATTAATAGAATTAATAACATCTCTTGGGTGGTAACAGTGGTAAAATTGGTTCATACAGAAGTTGTTGTGGCATCAAAATACAGATCTCCTAATTGTTCTGTGAGTGATTTATGTAAACTTAAGAGACTTTACCTATATGTTGATGTATCCCCATAACATTCTAGTGGGTGATCTTAATTTAGGCAGTACAACGCAGAATAACACTGATCACACTTTTTCTCACAGGAACCTTTTTACAAGTTTCCTAGGAGACCAGAAAGATGTTAACATAATGTATGGGGTAACTTAAGTTGAAAACATATTGGGGGAATTTAATAAAGCCTACACGAAAGTAAGCAGACGTGCGATCCAGTAAACGGAGCTGAGGGGAATGCACAAGTGTGTGAACACAGAAGTGTACGTGGCATGCAGATCACCTCATAAGCAGGTGAAATGCATGCAAATGAGGGTGGTGGAGTGATCCAGCAAGCAGGTAGGTAATCCTGCAGACTCCATGTTGGTGTCCGTAATGTACACAGAAAAATTCCATGTATAGGCTGTTAACATGACACCAGGGGCTGTAAAAGTGCACTTAGAGTGTCAGAAATAGCATAGTGGACACAGATATGTGCAAAACTATCCACCATGTGTCCAAAGTCATATGGAAAATAATGGAAAATATATATTTTTTTTAATACCCTGGGTATGTTTGCGTGGTGCGCCTCAGTGCGTAAACATGCCTTTATGGAAAAAAAGTATAAAAACAGTGTAAAAAACAGAATTTTTGAGTTTGTAAAAGTAATGCATTATAGGACCATGTGTGGAGTATGTACAATGTTACACAGTTGTGGTTGCTTACGAGGCAGGGCCTGTAACCATGTAGTTACCAGGTTCTGTTCACTAATCTGTAGGCAAATGAGCTGGGGTTTGCACAGTATGCCACTGGGATAAGCAGGTGGCTTTGTACACTGACTGCTAAGCTTTGTTTACCTGCGAGGCACATTTTTCGTGTTTACGTGGCACACCAGCATGCTGAACTTGACCTTCCATGGGGGTGTGTCTGTGGACTGCTAAGCTCTGTTTATCTTTGTGGCTTGGGTTTGCGTGGCATGCTGCAGTGCTCAGCAAGGAAGGCTGTCAAAAAAAATTGGATGAGGAAAGTCAATGATATATTAATTACTGATGAGCCCTGTTTCACTTAAACTAGGGCCATTAAAACCCCTTAATGATGTTCCTGGCAGGTGGAATGCATCATAGCTAGCCAATCACACATGCTACACCTACATCAGAGCACTATAAAGTATGCATATACCCTATAATCTTATTTTTCCCCCATACTCTGCACCATTGGAGTACAGACTTGGGAATTTCAACTGAGAGAATACTAGGGGCTGCTGCATGTCTGCTCCATATGTATGTGCTAGATGCTGAGGTCAGTGCAGCTGCTGCTGATGCTTACCATAGGCCTAGACTGAGAAGGAGAAGAGTGCTCAGGCCCAGAGTAACCTAGCAGGAGCTACATGAGCTGGAGATTGTTGAGTGCTACAGGGTAGACAGGGACATACTTCAAGAACCCACAGAGCTCTGCCAACCTCAACTCAGACCCAGAGCCAACAGAGGGGAACCCATCCCAGTAAAAACAAAGGTATGTGTAGCCCTTAGGATACTAGCTACATGTACTTTCCAATGACCAACTGGGGACATGATGGGGGTCTCATAGGCATCTGCTTCCAGGGTACTCCATCAGTTCCTGGATGCCATGCTACCACATGCCAGTGAGCACATATATTTCCCTCACACCCCTGAGGAGAGGGTCAGCAGTATGCAACTCTTCTACCATGTAGCACACTACCCTGAGGTACTGGGTGCCATAGACTGCACTCATGTACACATCAAGGCACCACCCAGTGAGGAGGTTAGAATCTATGTCAACCAAAAGGGGTACCACTCCATTAACTGCCAGGTCATGTGCAATGCCCGGGCATTATCCTGAATGTGTGTGCTGGCAGCCCTGGCAGTTATCATGACTCCCATATCTGACACACATCACAGCAGTACCAGATGTTTGCTAGGGGAGACATCCCACACGGCCAGTTACTGGGGGATGCTGGCTATGCACTGGAACCGTGGATGATGACACCCATTAGAAATGCACACACATCCACCGAAGAATGCCACAATGGGGCACACGCACAAACTAGGAACATCATAGAGCATGTGTTTGGGCTGTTGAAGTCACGGTTCATTGCCTCGATATATCTGGTGGTGCCCTGTAGTAATCTCCAGCCACTTGCACAGATGTTCACAGTATGTGCCATGCTACACAATATGATCCTGCGGAAACAGCTGCAGCAGGATCAGCAAAGGGAAGAGATACACAGCCCCCCACCAGTGCCTAGGTCACCACAGGGGGACTCAGAGGAGGAACCCCCTGAGGCTGTCCCTGTAGGCAGACATAGGTGTGCCCAGTATGCCCTGGCCTTGGCCAAGAGACAATGCATAGTACATGCACTGACAACCTAGGGACCGACACCTTCCTCTGACTCGCATACATATTAGTAAAAATGATGCCAGCCAGACCACACAACCTATACCTCACCATGTATTGGCTGTGGACTGTGTGCATCAGACAGAGGTAGACCAGAACTACAGGCCTGTCACCTGCTGCATTCGCAAGGTAAGTCACTCTCCTATACACCACTTGTAAGAGGTGCTACAGTATAGTAACATATGTATGGATCTGCCGCATGTATGCAAGAGAATAGAGTGGGCTATGTATAGTGTGCTACTAGGCTACTTGTAGAGATCTATACCAGGCTACTTGTATAGATCTAACAGCCACTTGGGACAACAGGTACTTTGTTTAGCGGTATGTGCCCCATGATATCTACTAGGCCACATTGCTGGAAACTCTATGACATTATTCAAGGGAGATGCCAAACAGCGGGGTCACAGGACATTTGCACCACTGTCTGTGCCAGCAGAACATGGACTGGTCATCCCCCACCGCAAACACATCAGTGTTCCCATACAATTGCTGTAACAGTAAGTCTGCAATGATATACCAGTAGACAAGACAATTCCTATATGTTGTTGATACTATGAGGAATGAAACCTCTCTGTCTGGCGGCTGGTGTGGCTGACTGTGCCAGGAACAGTAGCATGGGCTATGGTGCTGATAGTTCGAATCAGGCAGCATCCAACATCTTTTGTATGTGAGGTAGTTATATGGTGGTATTCTCACAGACTGTCATAACCCCTCAATCTGTTACTGCAACAAATCTGGACAAAGCCAGAGTGCATGGGGGGACAAAGGGCCATGCCTACAGACAGACATTATACACACTCTGAGTAGCCTAGCAGGTGGCTAGTATAATAGCAGGCTGCAACAGGTCAGATTAGCTGCAGGATGTAAAGGCCATCACTGAAATATGTCAGCAGTTACAACAATTCAGTGACTGCTGTTTACAGTATAGTACTGGAAAACCACAGATATATGAGGATTAGAGCAAACGTACAGTATGGGGCAAAATGCTGGATATTCTGCAAAAAACATGTACAGGGAGAGGTATGCAGATTGTCACCCTATGTGTGGTGTTACATCATGCACCCCAGTCAGAGCATACCTCTCAACCTTTTAGAGCAGGAAATCTGGCCAAATAAAGTGAATAAAAGTGGGACCAAGGCCCACAAATTGGGACAGGTTTTAAATATTTGCCACTAATTTGCTAGAAAACTACAGTGTTATTTAAAATGGACCAAACATGAGGCAAAATGCTAGACAGTCTGTGAAGCTCTGTACAGTTGTGAGGGATGAGTCATATATTAAGGTCAGCAAACAGCCGGGGAATGCTTTGGACAATATCAGGGAAGTGCAGTACTATGGTAACAGGTGCAGCAGCCAATGGCCTGCAGCACACAATAATCCCAAACCAGAGTTCAGGTAGTTCTGGCCTGGAGTCACCTTGTAAGTATTGACAGTCACACTGGGCATGCTCCTACACATAGCTAACTTGATCCGAAGTCTGTCGCCTCTACCGCCCAAAGTCCTGCTATGTGGAAATATGTCTGTACATACATGCAGCTATATATACATATCTATCTCTTCCTATCCCCCTCACACTTGATTAGTGCATCTATCAGAATGTGGCACATATATATGTGTATATATATATATATATATATATATATATATATATATATATATATATATATAAAATACAAGAAGTATATATAGCTATATAAAATACAATGATACATAGACTGTCCATATATATCTGCATATATCTAACACCTTTACATAACGTACACATACAACATTTAAGGAGACGTCCCTGTTATACACATTTATATAGATATGGGTGGAGATGTACAAATGTCCCCGCATACCCCAGAATGCTAGGGTTGTCTGCACTTACACATCACAACAGTTGTCTGATGGAACCAGACCAAGGCTGCAACAGTACATAAATCACTCACCCATAGACTCCTGTGCCTGTGGGCTGTCATCCTGTAGACAGACACAGGTACACAGGTGGTGTAATGTACAATGGCTGCAACGCATACCTTGGACAGGCCATATTGTCCTTGGACACATGTCTGCCTGTCAAACTGCAAACAGCCACATATGGCCAGACTGGCAAGTGTACACACATAGCAGGGATATTAACAGGTATCCCACCCCTAGGACAGTAGGTACAAAAACAATACCAAGCAGTATCACTCTGCAGGCCCCACATGCTGTCTAACACAAGGCCACTTTGCATATTTCACAAGTACTGTGCCTGCGACAACATATACAACAGACATAACCTGTGGCACGTGCGATAAGTACTGTTAGCTGTAGTGTGTAATCTAGATAGGTAAGGGCTGTAATCTCACATCATCCAAGTGTGTGTGTGTGTGTGTGTGTGTGTGTGTGTGTGTGTGTGTGTGTGTGTGTGTGTGTGTGTGTGTATGTATGTATGTGTGTGTATCAATATATCCCCACAGCATTATGAACATGCCCATACAGGCTATCTTCTTGCAATGGTATGCATTTTATGGCCCTGTGACTGGCTACTGGCCTCTAAATTCCCTCCTGTACAAGGCCTGCTGATGTCATCCACCTTAAGAGCATTGGCTGACAATCTAATAACAGGTAAACTCCATGGCACATTCGATAAGTGCTTCATGCATTAGTGTGTATCACTAGATAGGTAGAGGTTCTAGTCTCACATCATCCAACTGTGTGTTTGTGTGTGTGTGTGTGTGTGTGTGTGTGTGTGTGTGTGTGTGTGTGTGTGTGTGTGTGTGTGTATATACAAATATCCCCTTGCGGCACTTCAGACATGCCCATCTAGCTTATCTCTGTGCAATGGTTATGCATTTTAAGGCCTTGTGACAAGCTGCTGGCCTCAAGATTGGCCTCCATTACAAGGCCTGCTGATGTCATCCACCTTAAGAGTGCTGGCTGACACTCTGTTATCAAATAAACTCCATGGTGCATGCGATAAGTACTGCAAGCTGTACTGGGTATTACTGGATAGGTAGGGATTCTAATCTCACAGCATTCACCTTTGTGTGTGTGTGTAAATATATCCCCTTGCAGCACTGGAGACATGCCATCTTTGTGTAATGGTTATGCATTTTATGGCCCTGTGACTAGCCACTGGCCCTAAATTGCCCTCATCTACATAAACATAATTGATGTCCACCACCGTCTAGATTTGTACGTACAGAATATCCAGGTGACACGTATCAAGGGTAGCAGACCTTGTCACAGGGTATGAAAGCATGATGATGTCGACTGTCCCCATTGCCCCTGACACACTTTTCTACACATATGCACCTAAGGAGCCATGCTACTGGCATACCTTGCTGACATCATATTTCTGCTGTGCTGCCTTGCCATCCTGTACAGCTGTATTGCCACCATGTGTCCATAGTTAAACTGCTCAGACTCCTGGGTCAAAAACATGCATAGATCTATGACACACCTGTCATTTTGTAACACTATCGCCAGTGTACCATCAGGCAACAAAGATATACAATGTTTGATGTATAGTCATGACACATGCCAGCATACAGTACCTGTTGTGGCCCACAACAAATGCCATAGCATAACACTACTGCATTACACAAACACATGTAAAGTAATATAGTCACCCTGTGCATCAGACACATATTTGCAGATCCCTGCATCAATGGCATGGATGGCAGGGATGTGGCACAGGTATCATCACATGCATAGGGTGTGGTGTAGGGGTGCCAGAGGCCTAGGCTGTGCCAAACACTTGACAGCATGTGTGTGAGTCAGGAAGGGGTGCTGGTTAGATGGGCCATGGAGAGATGCCATGTGTGCCTGTTTGTGACCTGCATGGACTGTTTGCATGTACACAGTCAAGCCCAGTGCTAGCCCTACGCTATGGACTGTACATGGTAGAGTGGACAGTTCACTGTCTCTGGCCACAAACATGGGAACTGGCTTCACCAGGAGTAGCACAGGTGCAACCATGCCCAAGGTCAGATGCGGTGCTAGTACCTGATGTTGACTGCTGTCTTCTGGGCCTGTGTCCCCCACGGGACCACCCTGGACCATGTGCCCATGGCTTACCATGTCGTGGTGTGGGCAGCACACTTCCTTCTGTAGTGGTGGAGGTACTGCCACTAAAGGAGTGTGAGTGTGCATGGCCACATGGACTCTCAGCAGATGGTGTTGCTGGCTTATGTCCATGTGTTCGATGCCCATCTCCAACCAGATGTCCCAGCAGACAATGTATGGTCAAAGACAGACACTGTGTCAGCACATCCTCTGTCCACTACATCAGTGAAATGATCCAGGGTGTCACCAGTGTGGTGGAGGCAGTCATGGGTGTCAGACTGTGCTGTATCCATAACCCTAAGCATCCATCTGGTGTTGCATTCAGAAAGTGCCTGTGCCTCCATGACAGCCTGAAACATGTGGTGAGTGACCTGTGATGTGACACCTGCAACAGCAGGTGGATGGGCAGCAGTTCTCCTTCAAGCACCCCTGTCAATCTGCCTGTGTGGTACCTCACCAGGTCTCTGGCTATGGCCAGTGTCTACACTCACTGACACCATGGTTCTCACACTGTCCTGTACTATGTTACCACCCTCTGACCGTCCATTATCTGTGACCTCTGGTGACTGGGTTTGTATGGGTATACTGACTGTGTGCGGGGACAATGGGAGCAGAAGAGGGATGTCAACCTCTGGGACAGATTCAGCCCCCAACAACCTCACCTGTGCCTCACTATGGCCACCATCATCATCAGAGTCCAATGAGACACTGACATCAGGTTGTGAGGGGGACAGACTCCAACCCCCCTGTTCACCTGTGAGAAGACAAAAGCAGTGCATTACCACCTGCACTATTATGTAAAGTAATCCACACAGACTCATACAGATGAGAGTCCACAACAACCGCATTACATGTCCCACATCTTCTCCTTTATAACATGCATGTCACCTACATCCGGTTAAAGTTGCCAGTGCAATACACCTGTGAGGTATGCAATATGACAGTGTATGTGATAGAACAACCCATAAAACCCAGTACACCTATCTTGGCAATGATATGCCAGTTGTAGTATCACTGCCTCTGGTATGTACCATCTCCCTATTGTGTTTGAATGGGCATCTTAGAGTAATTGCCTCATGTATATCAGGCTGCGTAGTTGCTCATAACTCTAAGTGCAAACATGTTAATGTTTGTACAAATACACACCTGCCATTCCCTAGGCTATGCACTGTAGTTAACTGCTCTAAAATGGAACATACAACTATTCTACTCTGGCTAAGCACAACAGTTGTGCATAAGGCAAAATGGCAGCCCATAGGGTATATATGATCTGTAAAACAACAGTATCACACTTACCAGGTACAGGACCATAGACTCTGGCCACACCTGACAGACCTATGAAAAGGTGAGGGAGAGGTATTGTCAGCAACACCAGATCCAGTTGCAGTGTTACAAGATATTGGGATGCATGGCTAGGATTGAAAAGGTCCTTGTGGTCGTTAGCCAAGGAAACACCAATGAACCTCTAATATGTGCATATATCCACATGTACAGTAGCTAATGTGATACTGGCTGTAGTGCTGACATTCTGAGTATGCATGCACAACTGTGCATAAAACCCAACACCCCCCCCCCCCATGCAGATAGGCCTGACATGCATGTACTTGTATGTAGAGCCTGTCACAGTAACTGATAAAGTATTATACTGGTGAGCACAGTAAGCTTACCTGGATGTTCCTCTGATGTGGATGCTGTGCCACCCACCTCCAGGATGTATGGCGTGATGGATGCCTGGGAGCTGTTAGTTGATCCTAAGTTCACCAGGAATTCCTCAGTGGCCGAGAGTGGTTATTCTGTTGCAGGCCTTCCACTGGTGGCAGCATGATCCCTGGCAACATCAGCTGCCCTTTGATGTACAGCATTGACCATATCCATGGCCCGTTGTCAGACCTGCTCGTAGGTCCTGTCCTGTTGACCAATCTGATTAACAGCCTTCACAAGGCCTTCCCACAATGCAGCCCACTGTTCATGATTGTGTTAACCCTTGGAAAGCATGATGTGATGATGGTGTCTGAGGGCATCCAATATAGCATCATTCTTTGCAGATGAAAATGGTAGATGTCTCCATTGGTACATAGTTCCTGCAAGACAAGAAGGGAACATATTACAGGACCACACTATGTACAGACCCTAAACACCCATAATGGCCTGCACTATCCACTGCTCCCTCACACGTCATACCTTACAGTCTGGCAACACACTACATGTGTGGCTATCACCGAGATAGTAGCAATACTGAGTAATGTCCCTGTGTGCCGTGACAGGTTCTGCTGTATGTCTCTACACCCATCACTGCAGTCTACTGTGGTGTGTCCCCTATGGCAAATACCCACTAATGTGTCATACAGCCACTGTCGGAGAAATAGCAGTGTGCTATTACAACAACTATATGGGGCAGTCCAGCAACACCAGTGTGCCAGAATGACAGAAAGCGATGCAAACCTGTTGTGGTATATGTTCCCTGTAGGCATCATACCTCTCAACTATACAGATGTTTGCAGAATGTCAACATGTTTGCCGCATAGATGTGGTCCTTTTTGCACAAACTCGTAGATGTCTGACAAATGATTGTCCAATCATTGATGGTTGCTGTTAGAAAATTAAAACAGGCTCCGATTGTCACACATCAGAACCCTCAGAAAACACTTATGCTACAGTAATATCTGTTAGTCTGTTCACATTCTTACTTTGTATGGCCAATATATGTATACTGTGTCACTGATTTTGGGCCTTTGTCCCCCCCATTAATTATGGTTTTGTTCTGATTTCTTACTGTATGACGTTGAGAGGTATGTTAGGCATAACTCTCAGCCAAACAGGGATGAATGTCCACAAAACAGGGACTAAGCCAAAGTGCATCAGGGACATTCAGGGGCACTTTTATAATGTTAGAACTATTTATGTGTGACATTGACAGACTGAGAGGAGGTGAATTACATTACATCATTTGATGTTACAGGAGTGTACACCCTTACTTAGTTCCACTGTCTAGTGTGTAATCCACTATCTTTATTACAACAGCCGACCATTGTAAGAGCAATTGACAGGGACAGAGCGGAGATGTGATTAAAAGCAGGGACAGTTGAGAGGCATGCCTGTAGGTGTTGGACAGCAGAGTATCACTGACATGTCAGTATCTTAGATCTAATACAAGCCTACTGTTGTATTCCATATTCCCCATACCTCTATCCTCCCATCTGCATCCCGTTTTATGGGTAAATCTAGTAAATACCTGGTAGATTGATGTATTCCTTTTTTTGAAGCATTCCTCTGCAAATGCTTTGCACATACTCTGTCTGTGTAAGTAAAACCACATACAGACCTGTTCCCCATAAGCAGTTGCTTGCCTTTTGTAGGTAATGCTCATTAACAGGTAATTACCTCTACACCAATCTGTGGCTCAGAATTGCTAATTGCATCCAAAACAGCTGAATTGCACTATCATTAGCCAATGACATGGCACCTCGGTGCAATATGGCCTTTATGTAGGCCTTGGCCCTTTTCTTAGTTTTTGTGATGGACATTACTGAGGTGTGGAGACTATAGCATCACAGAGGGTAAGTACAAATACTGTCCACTGGAGAGATTTATGACGTATGTCCACAGTTTTGCCTCATATGTTTGGTCAGTGTCTCATGACATTGTGGTTATCTGGCAGTTCACTGGCAAACATTGTGGGTTGAGGTCAGTAAGGGGAGAGAGACATGTGAGTGTCACACTTCATACCCACCAGAAAATGCTTTGCACATACGCTGTCTGTGTAAGTAAAACCACATACAGACCTGTTCCCCATAAGCAGTTGCTTGCCTTTTGTAGGTAATGCTCATTAACAGGTAATTACCTCTACACCAATCTGTGGCTCAGAATTGCTAATTGCATCCAAAACAGCTGAATTGCACTATCATTAGCCAATGACATGGCACCTCGGTGCAATATGGCCTTTATGTAGGCCTTGGCCCTTTTCTTAGTTTTTGTGATGGACATTACTGAGGTGTGGAGACTATAGCATCACAGAGGGTAAGTACAAATACTGTCCACTGCAGAGATTTATGACGTATGTCCACAGTTTTGCCTCATATGTTTGGTCAGTGTCTCATGACATTGTGGTTATCTGGCAGTTCACTGGCAAACATTGTGGGTTGAGGTCAGTAAGGGGAGAGAGACATGTGAGTGTCACACTTCATACCCACCAAAATACGCATGCTAATGCAGTAGCTGCTATTCTATCAACTTACTGTCTTTGTAGGGGCAAACTGTCAAATGTGTCCCTATCTCTGCCGCCCCCCCTTTTATTTATTTGTGTCTGGATCCCTTGTTATAGGGGTTTGGGAGTTATGGTTGGTCTGTAGCAGCTACCTTAACATACAGCTGCGTATGCTCCAGGCTGCAGTTGCTGCTGAAGCCTAGGACACATAGGAGTGAGTGTGAACACTTTGGAGGACAGCAAGCTGTACATGTAACTGTGGCAGCCCTGTCATTACAGCAGACCCAGGGTAAGGTACCCTTTACAGTCCAGTCAAGGCATGTGCTTAAGGTACATCTGTTATGCAACAGTGCCAATAACAGAGTAGTAGGTGACATATAGTTAGGCTACATGAATATGTGCAGTGTGTCCCTGCCTGCAGGCCTTTGCCTTGCAAAACTGGGTAGCAGATAATTCAGTAGCAATAACCAGTGGGGATTAAAATTGCATGACTCAGTCATTACTTGCTGTCTTCACAACAATGTAATTGAAGTGAAACACTCAATTCGAACCCAACCCAGGACTGTGTGTGGCAAAATGTACTATATGCAAGGCATTTAGCAGAATAAACTACAGAGTCAGTGCTGTAGCAGGTGTATTTGCAAGAGGCTGTGACACACGTCTGCATCCATCAGTATGTGCATGGCTTTCAAAGTCAGTTTTTCTGCAGCAGGGTCCCAGTTGAACGTATGTACTTTGTCATTGATGCCTTATCAGGTATGTTTCAAGATGTTGCTGATAAAAGGGAACATTTATCTGCTATCCCAGGCCTCACGTACTGCCATTATTATTTACTTGGCGGTCTATTGTTGTATTTTTGCATCAGAGTCCCAGGTACACTCCCATTTTTCCCATTAGGTTTAATTGCAGTCTGTCAGTGGCAATCAGTATGTTTTGCTGGAAACACCTATTTTAATTAAGATCTGTGTGATGTAGTGGGTTAATGCAGTAGGCTGTAGTTGACAGGGGCCCTGGTTCAAAACATGGCAGAGGTGATTATTTTGTACATGTGCCTAACAAATGTGAGAAACTCATAAGATCATTAAGGCTCATTAAAGCTCATTTAAGTGGATTTCCATGGTGCAGCGTGTTGCACAACATCACTGCATTTCACTTAGCTCTGTGCAAATCTGGGCTAAAAAATTAAAAAGAAAAGAAAAAGGGGGTGATAGGAAAGTGGTGAAATGGGGGCAAGCAGGGGGGAAAACATACTGAAAGGCAGGTAGGGATGTGCAGGAAGGGTGTAGGAAAGAACCATAACATATATCAACAGCTGTGCATTTTGACAGATTTTGTGGATGAATTTGGACTCTCAAACCCCAAAGAGAGGGGTGAGGACAACATAAGTGTGTTGTCAAGCCAATTTGACCAAATTAGTTGTGTCCAGTGGACACGTGTGTGAAATGGAGAGCTAAGTATGGGGGCAATATTTTTTTGTAGGACAGGTGCTCGTTTTTTTAAGGAGAGAGTGGAATGTTGGGGAAGGGACATAGGTACATGTGGGGAAGTAAGTTGGGTAGGAGAGGATGCAGTTGCAGACAGACAAGACAGCAGACGGGTGGTGTGTGGCACATGAGGGGGGTAAACACCTTGGATGGGGAGAGTGTTGTGGAATCGGAGACGCATGTGCCTCCAGATGGCAGCAGCGTGACTGACATCCCCACCCATGGTCAGTTGACACTGCTTCTTCACTGCTCCAAAGGTGGTTGTGCTGGAGGCTGGGCGCCAGGGTCAGCCTGCTCTAACAGGTTGGCCAGTGTGCCCTCAATCTGGGCAGGCAACGTTCATAGCTCCGATGAATGATCCTGCGTACCATGGTCAGTAGTTACTGCTGGGTGACTACTGACTTTCCACCACTGCTCCCAGGGGGAGGTTGGGCCCCATCCTCTGAGGCCGTTCCACCTGAAGGTGGTGCAGGGGCAGAAGAGGGGGCACCACCAGCCTGGGTCCCAAAAGTGCCAGGACCCAGTGCCACGACCAGCTGAGGTAGGGTAGGCAGATCACCGGGAACCGGCCTACCCTGTCGTGCTGTGGTGATGGAGGTATAGCGATAAGTATAGGATAGTTATGAAGAAAACCATTGTTAGTAATAACAGCATGCCAGAACATTGGAAATAACCCCATTATATCTCAATGCATATTATGTGAAACACAACAATAAATAACAGAACAGTCAGTATATTAAAAGCATGCCAGTAACAGGTACAGCATAAGGCCAACACAATAGATAATTCAACAAGATATATTAATATGCAACCATTTTAATACATAGCGGTAATAAAACACATGCCCCAAAATAAAGTTTAATGTAACAACATATATTAATAGTAACCATAACCAATGAATAACAGTAATGAGTAAATGAAGGTAAGGGGTGGGGAGAGAGAGTGAAGTACATTCCATTAATACCATTATAGGCTATAGAGTTGACAGCAGTACTGCTATCTACTCTACAGGTCTGTCCTTTTTTATGTGTACCAGTGCCCTATAGCTGCTGTAACATGTACATACTTCTCAAGCTATCCGCATGGGACAGCATGGGCCAAGCAGTAACAACTACAGGTACACAACTGCACAGAACACTTGCACATCAGGTGGACCTTTATAACTACCAAGATATACTGTGGGCTGATACTTTGCTATTTACTTAATCATGTTGATGATAAATCTGTGACAGAGGGATTACACACTACTAATTACATTACGTGACAGTGTGACACTTGAGAGACATGGTATGTGTACAGTACAGAAACTAAACAACTGTCATGCCCTGCTTGGTAGGCATGGGGATAGAACCCAATCGCAGTGACAGCAGAGGACATCTGCATCAAATGTATTGACTTCAGCAACCTTTAACAGACACTCCAGGCATGCAACCATAGCAAGGATTACATGTTTATTTTATTTTATTATCATTATACTTATTTCCTTTATTTATGCTGTATTTTCATATTCCTGGTAATGATTTTAACAGTCTGTGACATCTAAACACACAATTATTTACTCATAATATGGAGTACCTCACCCATTTACCTGTAGTTCCTGTGGAGAGAAAATCTTTAATCATTACTTGACTGATACTGTAATATTTAGTGCTACATAGCACTGGATTCAAACTCTGGTCTGTGTGTGGCAAAATGTACTTCTTACAGAGGATTTAACAAACTGAGCTACTGAGTCACTGCCGATTACTGACTGACTGATATTTCCCTAGAGCTCACCTGGTACCAAAATATGGCCTGGTAATAGCAGTACAGTAGTTTTATACCAGACTGCAGTGACAGCTGAACACGCATGCATGAAATTCAAGCATGAGAGAGATACTAGGTAACCTATACATTACTACATAGAATGCAGGTGTACACAATATATTGTTAGTGGGTTGAGATATCTGTGAAGTCAACAAACAATATCAGATTATGGGTTTTTATTTGCAATCTACGGCTATTACACTGTTATAGTTGACTGCAGCACCATACTTCATAACCTGAATGCATATAGCTGAAATGCAATGGTGAAAACAAGACAGTCCTGATGTAAACAGTTTACCCTGGTGTTATTGGTATTGGTTCATGTGTTATTGCAGAACAGTTGTCATAATTCATTTCTTACAAAACAGCTATGAATCTACACTTATTGCACAACAGACTTTACTGGATATACCTTCATGCAGGTGCTGGTATTGTTTCATGTTTTTATTGCAGAACATTTGTCATAATTGATTTCTCGCAAAACAGCCCTAATTCCACAACAGACTTTATCAGAGATACCTTCATGCAGTTACTAGTATAGTTTTGAGTTTTTAATGCACAGCAGTTGTCATTATGCAGGTGTTGCAGTACAGCTGTAATTCCAGTTATTGCACTACAAACTTTATTGCATATACTTTATTTTGGTTAATCCTTTAGTCTTCTCTGCTTATGGCACTACAGTCGGCAGTATGCACTTATTGCAGTACCGCTGTAAGTCCACATTCATTGCATTACAATCTTTACTGTATATACCTAATCACAGTTAATGCTTTACTCTTTCTTGGTTATTTGACTATAGATAGCAAAATACATCTGTAATCACCACACTCATGGCACAACCTGGCCAAGTGCCCGGCATGTACTTCAATGTTCCAAGCCCTCTGTTCTGCAGCTGTTGGGAGAGAAGCACACCATTATGCATACCAGTTTATCAAACAGTCAGATTAGGTATTGGTGAAACAAAGGTAAAATTACTTAGAAACTTGTGGGGCATTCCTTGCCCAAGCTTCTCGGACCCAGGTGTCCAAGAGATCCCCCTTTCTATACTTGAGGTCATCATGGTAGTGAGGAACCTGCTAACCTGTGCGGGGGATACCTGTCACACTGGTGCATTCATGTGCCAGCTAGTTCCAGGCCTCCACCTTGCCCTCTGAGCCCTGGAACCCTCCCTGCAGCAGCCAGTCATTATGGCTCTTCACCAGGAGTCCAACCATGACCCTGGACTCCCGATTTTCCCACTACTGTGTCCAGAAGCACGCACCCTCTCCAACACCAGCCATAGTCACTACACAGGTAGAACTCCAACAGATTATGCTGTATTCATGTGTAGTGAGCTTAATATAGCCTGTTTTCCTGCCCTTAAATGCCATTGGGCAGTATTTAAAAATGCGGCACGTCGCTTAGCACCTCACAAACCAGTTCAGTTCAGCAAAGCAGTGCTTAGCAGTGCTTCACGGTGCACAAACCAGCCAAGCATTACTAAGCACTGCATACACATTATCAGCTGTTATTTTGTTTATGCAGTGCTTTGCAGGTCTTATCAGAGCTTAGCTGAGAGCAGCAGGCCAGAATTTCAAAATAATTTGCATAATTTTTATTTCGAAAATAACTGCTTACTTGCCCTTCCATGTATTCAAATCCTGCAACTACTGCAGATGAGGCTGTAACTCTCCCCATTTAGCTATGTGGATATGTGGAATTCTGCTACACCTTTACATATACCTCTGAGCTACCTATAAGCACTGCTGAGTGCCGGGTAACACCTCGCAAACCCGCTCAGCTACGCTTAAACGTGACCTTTAAATTAGTAATTAAATGCATCTGGTTTCTATTTTTAGATGTCTGGCAGGTGTCTCGTCACTGCTTAGCATTGCTAAGCTCCGTGCCATGCCGCACAAACATGCTCTTAAAAAAAATTAAATTACATTGATATAATACAGTTGGACAGTGCAGGGGTTGTGTTACTCATATGCGGACACAGTTAGCACCACACTTCCTACACTGATTCAGTAACCGTGTTCCATGGCCCTGCCTGGGCATCGTGAATGATTAATATGCATGGCATGCTGCTGAGGGGGAAACGTGTACATGGACATGGTAACATGCTGTGTAAGCCCTGCACTATGCCTACATGGATTTTTTTTTAAATCCTGGGGATTGTGTGCCAATAAAGTGGACAGGGACACCAAGATTAAATTAATGCCAGTTCTTTGTCAGGTAATAATCATACAATTTTAGAATCAACCATAACCTTAAGCAGTATGATGTCAGTGATAACTTCAAGAAAACAATTACCTACTGTAATGTGTGTGCTCATTATTTTAGGAAAAAAAACAACGTCTTAGAATACTTAGACTAGAAGTCAGAACCTTATATGGTAAAAAGTTTTTGAAATGTGGAAGATCATTAACAAAAAAATACTGTTCTCCTTTAAAACAGAGTAAGGTATCATGAAAACTGTTTTCAGGAACTAAAGCTAAGATACAAAACAAGATTGCAAACAGTGGAAAGTAGCTAAATTTTCTAGAGTCAAAAATCTATATTACTCACTGCAGAAAGAAGTGAAAAGTAGGTCAATTGGCATATTGTTTATGTTTGAATTAGAACTTGCTGCTGATGTCAAGGACAATAATAGGCCATTTTTTCAGTTCTATCAGAGATGTAAGGAAAATGCAAAGTAGGGCTCTTGTACTTGATGGCACTGGCCAAAGAGTGCTTCTGTCAATAAAAGAGTGTGATTGCTAGAAAACCAGTTCAGCAGAAAATTTGGCACACAGGGTCTGAGTGAGACACTGACACAAAGCACTATGGGAAGACCTAGGCAACATGTCACTCCACATAGAAGATATATGCATTAGGAAAGCTTCAGGTGTAGATTGCTTAAACATGGACATAATGAACCTGTTAAAACATTAATTAAATTATCTTTGGAAGAAGGCAGTCTTCCAATTAAATTAAAGATGGCTAACATAAAACAAGTGTATGGAAGTTATTGCAATAAGAATGATGCTAGGAACTGCACACTCATAAGCCCTCTGTCAACCACCAATAAAATAATGGAGGCATTAATAATGAAACCATTGTGAGAGGAACTGAAGGCCTTAAATGGTTTCCTTATTCTGCAGTGCATACATTGTTCTGGTACGATGACTACTACTAGAGATAATCATTTCTGACAGTATAGTTTGTGCCATTAACAACAAGGGTGTTCATAGGTTTATAGGAGATTACTAGGCTAACAGCTTAAGGAGCCTTACAAGCCTAGCCATTATAAACCGATTTTACCCAATATATGGCCCCTAGAGTAAGAGGATGGCATGAATTTGTGCTAGTGCAATGAGTATCTTACAGATTGCCCATGTCATAAGGGACAGAGGCACTACCCCAGATGTGAATTTGTGATTCCCCATCCATTTATCCAAATTGAATTTGAAGAGGGCCAGGGAAGGGCTCTGTTTAATGTGAATAGGAAGCCTGTTCTAAAGAAGGGGCAATCTCATCTCTGAGACACATATCTGTCTCTCCAGCATGTTTTGTTTGAGTCACTGACTAAGTCTAGATCCCCAGATTGGGTGACCCTTGTGCTGTTTAACTTGCAGATGTGTAGCAGCTCCATCAGTGCTGGATTTGTGAGTGCCTTCTACAGTATTTGTCTTCCCAAAGGGTATGATAATGCATTTTTTGCATTTAGATTTAGGCCATGGTTCTGGCATCAATCATTTGTCTGATCTAGACCATCTTGAAGGATATCTACATTGTTGGGAGATTTAGTGATTGCCCCCATCTTGCAGTTGTCAGCAAACTTTGTCATCCAAAGGCCTTCCACATTAGCCTTGACGTCAGAGAAGTATATTCCAAGCAGACGTGGTCCCAGTACTGAGCCCTGTGGCAAACCACTAGTAACTGGCCTCTTGCTGGATCTGGATTCAGTCACTTTAACCACATATGTCTTATCCATGAGCCAGTTGGCTATTCATCTCGTGACATCAGGATTTATGCCTAGTTTTGTAAGTTTATTTGTAACACCTGAGTGGGAAATTGTGTCAAATGCCTTGGCCAGTTCGAGGTAGGAGGTATGTACTGTTTTACCCTCATCCGTGGCCTTGTGGTCTTAGTGACTTTCTCATAAAAAATCCACCAGATTCAGTAGGCATGATCTGCCCTTGACAAAGCAGAATTGGGTCAGGTCCAATGTTTGGAGGTCTCCTATGTCATTATTTATCAGGTCCATGATTGTTCTTTACGTGGCCTTACAAATAAAACTAGTCAAACTTATGGGTTTGTAATTTCCCAAGTCAGTAGATGGTCCCCCTTTATGCAGAGGGATGACTGCTGTGTCCTGCACTTCTGGGAAGTTGGCATAATGGTTAAGGTGTTTACCTTACAGACACAACGTGCAGGGTTAAATTCTTACGTAGGGTAATTGGCTAGTCTTAAAATGGCCCACAAAGGCAGTTGGCCTAGTACAAGTCTATGAACCCTTGACAAAGCCAGTCCAGAGGCTGTGGTTAAATAGAGATCATAATGAGTCTGATAAGTCCTGATTTAAACTGTTTAACAGGCAACCTGGTATATTCTCAGGCCTCATTGAAGCCATATAAAAAACGCAAAATCCAGAGCATATACAGGAGCACAGGCAGTCACAGAACCAAAATGAAAATACCAATTCCAAAAAAGTCAAAACGAATTCAAAGACTCCCCCGTTAAGTAGACACAACCTTTTATTAACAGTAACAAGTAGTAGTAAGTTCTCACCCTAAACTAATTTAAAGCGAAATGCATATTCAAACAATGTATATGTACATATATAAAAAGTTTTTACATACATAAAGAGCACTTATTCATAAATAACATATAACAAACATATACACAATGGTAAATATCTAAAACTAAATCATTATATAATTAAAGAAACTAAACCAAAGCATTATGCTTGGTTTAAAAAGTCTCTTTTACATAAAAAGGATGTAGGCATACTTTATCATTTAATTCCCTGGTGGTCCATATCCACTCTAGGATAATTAGTTGATTAAATTACCCCCTCTACCACTGGGTATTATGCTTTGCATGACAGAGAATTTAAAACTATGCAATGGACCATATTGCTTGCATACATTGTTTGAATATGCATTATGACATCATGTACTTAATTGATTTATTGGTTTTACCATCTGCTTTTTATAAAGACAGGGAAGTTCATGTTTTTTTATAACTGAAGAAGAAAAGGGTGAAAGCGCTACTGTACTGTTGTTCAAATAAAAAAGTTGTTTCTCAGAGCGGGAATTTATTTTCATTCTGGTGGACTGCCTGTTGCTCTGTATTATGCCTTTTATTTTTTATTTTTTTTATATATTTGTTTTATTCCTGTTGTGGTTCTTGCTGGTTTTTACTCATTGAAGCCATGTTTTTAGCTTTAGAGAGTGCTGTGCCAATCTATTATTTGGTGATAATTGGCATTGAAGTAGCAGAGGGTATTTCTTGGGGAAGAACTGGGGGTGATGGGGAGGTGAAATTTGAGCTGAATTTCTCGTCGGACAACAGATTTGCTGTGTCTTCTGGCTGGGTATAGGAGATACCATCTACAACTAATTACGCACATCATTGGGTTTTGCCCTTAAGATTGCTGACATAACTGAAAAAAATGCTTTATGGTTATCCTTAGCTTTGGAGGCTATTTCTACCTCAAAGTCTGCTTTCAGTGACTTGGCGAGTTCCCTGATTTCTTTGTTTAGACTAATGTGGGATTTATTGCTCTGTTGTGCACATTGCCTCTTACTTCTCAAAAAGATTTTCTTTCTTTTGTTGTACAATCTGTTAATACCATGGGTCCACCAGGGTGGCTTGTTTTTGTGGTTTCAGCTGGGTTTATTTCAGTCTGGTACTGCAGTTTTTATGCAGTTGTTTATATGGCCATACAGGACCTTTGTGTATGCCTCTGCATAGGTTTCTGTGTTTTCTGGATTTGGGGGATCCTGGAAGCTAGAGAAGTTCTTAGAGATCTTGGGGTTAGGTGGGGAGACTAGTTTTACCTTTATTTCAAGGGAAACCACTCTGTGATCTGATCTTATTTGTGAAGGCATCACGGCGGGGGGGGGGGGTAATGGGTTCAGCACTCTTCTATATTTGTGAGTACCAGATCTAAGGATATTTGCTCCCCTAGTGAGGGTGCAAACTAGCTGCTCCAGGGCATTTGAATTTACAAAGTCCAAAAATCTTTGGGCTTGCATGTTAGTGGTTGTATATGCCTCTCAGTTAATGGAGGAGTAGATAAAATCATCCATGAATATGGTTTTGGGCTGGATGATGAGTGATTCTAGCAGCTTCACTTATGATGTTTGGGATTTCTGGTTCATAGTGGGGGACCTGTAACTAGCAAGAATATGCTAATGGATTTTTCCCATGGTTAGATGGACATGGAGTAGCTCAAGCATGTAATATTGTTTGGAAATATGGAAAAAGGAAAGCCATCTTAGACTTATTCTCCTCATGTTCTAAAACTTTCACTACCTTTGGGTCTTTTGAGGTCAACAGATATGTATGCAGCCCCATGATTACAGTTTTATACATGCAATCAATTTCAAGGAGGCCCATACCTCCTTCAGAACGGGAATATATAGTCTTGGTATGCACTGATTTTTATAAGTCATTTGATGAGCATGAAGCATCCTTCTTGTTTTTCTATCCAGCCTGTCCAACACATTTTGGGGCCAACCACTCACTCCAAAACTGTAAGTTAGGACTGGAAGAATAAATTGGTTTATAGCTTGAACTTTGTTCCTAGATGTCAACACTGTTTTCATTATTAATTTAAGTCTTCTAAAATATTCCTTACTGAGTTTTATTTGTATTTGTTCATGTTTTGTTGTTGAGCATTCATCAGTTCCCAAGTATGTATGTTTTCTTGGTGCTGCAGCTTTCCTGCGTTAAAGGTTGCTTTTGCACATTTATCAAGACCAAATGACATTCTTATATCATCTGAAAAAATGTTGACTACTTGCAGTTGTGCTTTCCGTTCCTTATCTGATGAACTATGCAGTTTTAAATCATCTACAAAAAGAAGATAAGAAGTCTTTACACATTGTTTTCTGGGAGCCAAATTGTAGCCATGACCTAGTTAAGTAGACAGCTTAGTAGGATAAGGGCAAGACAAAGTGGCAGCGGTGACAAAGAGTCACCCTGAAATATCCCCCTTTGAATCCTTACCCTGGAGTAATAATTTGTCCTTTATCATGGCTTACCTGCAGAGTGGTTTGCCACTGTTTCGTGGTCGCTTTAATGTAATCGATCAGTGCAGGGTGTATCTTACACATTTTTGTGCACACTTTTGTCCATGAATGTAGGATACTGTCAAATGCTTTTTTATAGTTTGTCCATGACATATTTAGATTCTTCCCCTTTTTACAGTTCTCCATTATAACTTTAACAACAAATGATTTTTTGCTCCATATGACTTTCATTTATTACCCTTGTGTTCTGTTGCCATGATTGAGTTTTCTTCTAAATGACTATAAACTCTGTCAGCGTCAATTCCAGTGTATAGTTTATATGTCATCAGAAGGCAAGTTATTGTTCAATA
The DNA here is from genome assembly GCF_019279795.1 of Protopterus annectens. Classification (NCBI taxonomy): domain Eukaryota; kingdom Metazoa; phylum Chordata; order Ceratodontiformes; family Protopteridae; genus Protopterus; species Protopterus annectens. Next base: position 4,624,465 of record NC_056727.1, on the reverse strand, counting down.
GTTTTTAGGATAGCTTGCAGGTTCACACTTAAGTAGGAGTATTGTTTTTTGTATTGTTAAACTGGCTGGTGTCTGGTCAGGGTGTGCGTATAAATAGTTCTTACTTATGGCTTAATGTTCATCTAAAGATGTTAATACTTTTATGTAGAAGTTAGGTACTGCATCTGGGCCTGGGGTTTTCTAGTTAGGAGCTTTTCTTAACTTTGTTTCAATCTCTCCGGTCATTACCTCATCAATTTCATATCCTGTACATTTGAACTTCTTATTCTTTCTTTTACTTCTTCTATCTATTTATCATCTTTGTTATGTTCCACAAGATCTTCATAGATATTTCTCCAAAATGTATCTGTTTCTTTCTTTTTTGGTGTTGTTTCAATTACTTTTGCCTTGTTTCCCAATTCTCTATAAAACTTTTTTTGGGTTATCAGTAAATTTCTTATTTTGTACTTTTCCTTTATATTTATCTGCATATCTTCTAAGTTTTTCTGCCTCTGGTAATATTTTTAGTTTATTATTTGCGATAGTGCACGATAGATCTGATCTGTTCTGATACTCCGCATTGCTTTTATCACATCTATCTTACTAAATATTTTTGTTGATCTGTTCCCTCTTCTATATTCTTCTAACATTCTAACAATGACATTTCTTGTCTTAATTGCGTTATAATTTTCTCTATTCGATACTTCCATGGTGTCAGTCAATTTCTCCCCTGCCTTTCCCTTACTACCCTGTGTTTTTTAAGACTTTATTTGTTATTAATTTAGCTCTACAGTAATATATCCTATTTACTTCTGTCATATCACACAAATCTCCTTGGACAGTCTGAATTACTGTGTTTATTTGTTTAATAAGACTCGTAACTTTTTGGGTTATATTGTCTTTCTGTAGTCCATTTCTTTCATTTAGCTTAATATGTCTGCCCATTTCTATTAAATCAAACTACTCTTCTCTTGGATCATTTTCTTCTAAACTGAGGGCACCTTCTTTATTCTCCATTTCCTGCAGGCATTCTGTAGAAAATTCCAGAGCATCTTCCTGTGCCACATTCACTTCAGTTTCATCCTGTATCATTCGTTGCTCTTTCAAATGGGAGCTCACTGGCCTATCACTCCATAACATTGACTGCATCAGAGTTGCCGCAGCTTCCTGTTCCTTCTCTTGCTGTACAGCTTCAACTGAACATTTGTACTGGTTTCCTATAAAAGGCTCCAAAGTATCTTCATATGGCAACTTATCAGATGTTTCCCACTCCACTAGTTTCTCCTTAATTTGAGGATCCATTGCTCTACCCTGCTGTGATGTTATCTGAGTTAGATTTTCTGCACTAAATCCTTCACTTCATGGGTATTGCATAACCTCAGTTTCTATTTATTTAACTTCTCCATTACTAAGCCTGTCTTCTACTTTTCCTCTTTGTTTTCTATCTTTGTTTTCTTATTTTTTGTATTGTAAAATTTTCCATGCCCGGATGCCTTTGCCTGTATTTCTCTTCAAATATCTTTGGTGTTGTCCTTTTTGTGTGATTCGTTTTGCCTTCTGCTTTGTATAAATATTGCACTATATTAAATTTATTTTTCTTTCCCATGTCCATATTTCTTCTTCAGATGTCTTCTACTCCTCCTGGTTCTCCTTACTTTGGGGACTCATTTCATCATGCTGTGAATTAACCTGTGTTGGACTTTTTACACTAAATCCTTCACCTCACAAGTTTCCCATAACTTCATGTTCTGTTTTTTTAATTTATACTTTACTAATCATCTGATTTACGTTCTCTCTTTGTGGTCTATTTTTTATTGTGAATTTTTCCATATCTGGATGCCTCTGCCTGTATTTCTCTTCAAATATCTTTAGGGCTGCCTTTTTTGTGTTGATTAATTTAGCTTTCTCCTTTGCATAAACATTGCACCATATCAGATCTCTCTTTCCCATGTCCATATTTCTTTTTTATACCTTTCAGAAGTCTCTAGATTTTGTTCTTTATATTTTCGCACTTCCTCAGTCACTTTTTTCAAATGTCCCAAGGTTTCTTGGTCTATATAATGTTTTTTCATGAATCTGTTGTATTAATAAATAAAAATTTCTATTTGAAGCTTCTGACCATTTTTCTTGTAGAAGTATTTTTCTTTCCAATTATTTCTCTCAATCTTTTTGTTTATCTTGTGTCTGGAAATTCTGGGCTTCTTGTATAACAGTAACAATACATCATTTCTTTATTATCCTTAATAGTCCACTCTATCATCTATATGGCTTGTTTTGTGATTTTTGTGGGCTATTACTTCCTTCTATGACAGAGGGGCCATCCTCCCCCTGGGCCTGGCCTAGCCCCATTGTAGGAATGTTTTCATGTCTTGAGGATTCTTCACTGTCATTTTTTTCCAGTCCTGGCACCAGTGCACCTACCAGGACTGGGCACTTTTTTATCCTGGGTCTTGTGCATCCAGCTATCTTTTTTTTTATTTTTAACCTACTTCTGTCCATGATGTATGCTATGTAAAATACAGTCTATAAATCAGTGTTGTATTGGTGAGATTTTGTGAAAACAGGGTCCACCTCATGAAGGTACTCACCAAGACTTCAGGATGAATTCAGTTCCAGCAATACCACTCTCCTTTGCTTGCTGACTTATTCTCTCTACATTTGGACCCCCTGTCCTTTGCTTGCTGACTTATCATCTCTCCATTCGGGCCCTAGGCAGAGAATGACATGTTGCTACAGGCCCTCCATTGCTGCAGTCACTGGATGGTCACCCATGATAAATCTGAACATCTCTCCCACATCGTGCCTGGCAGAATGTCATTATTGTCATCAATGCCATCAGTGACCAGAACAGGACATATGAGCAGGTGAGACGCTGGGCCACTGGCATGACAAGTGCTACAAAAGATCAGGAGACCCACCTGCCACAGGAGTAGAGGGCAAGGGAAAGCAACCAGCTGACTGAACCATCAATAACAGAGGCGGAGAAGTTACTAGCATGTCTGGAGAGTTCTACAAGCCTCAGTAGCATCTTGGATATTGCTGCAGAGCTGAACAGATCCTCAAGAATATCTGTTGTTGATTCCCCAGGTGTATATATCTTAACACGGACAAGTATCTACTAAAGAAGGTAAGTGTCCAGTATGGTACAACTTTCAACCATGGCAACTTCATTTTTGCAGGAACATCTGGGCTTTAGGTACAGAGGCCACAGGTACAAATATGGACACCACTCTAATAAGTATTAGTATTTCATTCACTGGGCTTAGTTATTGTAGAAAGGTTTTACTTATTTTTGGGTGGTTTATTTTGGTGTCTTTCACAAGTGCTTTGTTATCACAGTTCTTTGCTGTGGAAGTACAAGGTAACTGACCAGTTATGATTATGATGATAGTGAAATCCTGGCATGGCCAGTGGTCACAGTGTCAGTGCTGGACACAGGCAGTGTGATGTCAACATCCTCACTCCATTCCATGGACATAGCCTTTGTGCCTGAGCAACTCACTCTACAAACCCAGAAAGACACATAATGACAGGAAGACACAGACAGACCTACCTGGAGGTGGATGTCTTCACTTGTGGCATACTGTCCATTGTTTGCCACAAACTCCATAGCACAACAGGAAGTCATTAGTGAATGTTGTGCCAGTGGCTGAGTGCAACATGGGTACTGTCTAGCACCCAAGCTTGGTGTATCCATGATAACAACCAAATATTTGTGCAGCACCATAATACAGGGGTAAGCAGACATAAACATAGACCTTGCTGAGCTGGTAGGGTAGTGTGTAGTCTGCATTATGATCTCAGGGATTGTATAGACCATATGTGCAATAATATGGCTGTGCAGTGCAAGGAGTTTGCTTGCTTCATGCTCCCCTGTGCAGCTATCCATCATAGATGACAGACTCCCCATGGCCAGTCCACCTCCATCTCCAGTCGGGAGAGCTCCAGTGAAAGGTGAGTCCATGATCAGGCACACATAGTGCCACCACCTCACTTTGACGTCCATTATTGAGGGCAGTGCATTGTGACAAGGATGACCACACAGGGAGGGTGTTCTTGCTGAGCCCATTATAACACTTCTTTCTGTCTTTACTCCTACTTCACTACATTGTCCTGTTTGTCCATTTCCTTCCCTTCTCTGTTTTCTCCTGGATAGTTTTATTTTTTATTTAGTTAGTTTTTAAAATTATCATTATCAGACTGTTACATACTGTTACACCACACAAGGGGCAATTAGCAAATTATTTTCCCTTCCATCCACAGAAAAGGCATATCATATCATTCTTGCAGCTGCATCCTTCTATTATGTTATTATTCCCTACAGTAAATGAATTCCTTAATGTCACACCAAGCCTAAGTCACAGCCGCAACAATTAAAGCAAGTGCAGGGCTGGGCTGGCTGCAATAAGTGATATTTACCCTTTTTGATAAAATATTGCTTTGCAAATGTTTGATAGAATCCCACATTTATCTCAGTCTTACTTGAATTTCCCCATCTGCCTTCCTGTAGACCCCACTTTTCAATCCATAACTACTAGCTCCTCCACCAAATAATGCCTTTGGTGTACCCAACAAACGCTATCATTTATAGAAGTAATTTAATAGCCAACATTTTATTTATTACCCCAAGCAGGCTCCAAAGAATCTCTCCTCAGGTAGACAGCAAATGTTGAAGATGTGATGGGAAAGAAAGAGGTAACTGGGAACATATTTTCTGGGAGTGTAATGAGTTGGCTGACTTTAAAGATTCCCTGCAGACTGCTGTGTTGGAGATGCTGAGTTAGCAAATTGGAGTGACTGGGGAAATTATTTTTTTGAGCTATAATACAGAGTTGGAATTGCCTAGACATAGTAAAGCCTTGCTGAGTCTAATTATGATGGATGCCAAAAAAGCAATAACTAGAAAATCTAAACCAACTTTACTAGAAGTGACAAAGATAGCAACAGAAATAAAACAACTGGAACTGGGATCCTTAGAAAAGGGTAGGAGTAAATTACACAGGAAAAAATGGAAAATATGTGACTACTACATGCAGAGAAGTAACAATGTTTAAAAGAAGGCAGGATCTGAGTGAGCTATGCAGTGGTTGACTGACAATGGCTGGATATATTAAAATTGATGTACAATGTTTGCAGCTACAGTTTGTAAGGTATAATGTTTGCAACTGAGATTGTGCCACTATGATTTATTTTCATTTATGTAAATGTAAGATTGTCTGTGCCACCCATTATAATTTAATAAAGATGTTTATTGTAAAGAAAATGATTATTTTTTTTGTTTATATTTGTGTGCCAAGGTAATACACTGATCTCAGTGGACCATTTGCAGGCACATCCTGGGTAAATAGGATTGCATAAGAAATGAATAAAACATGTTTACAGATGCAAGGATATCCTAAAAACATACATATTTACAGATGCAAGAATATGCTAAAACATTAAGTTCCAGAAGCCGTTTACAGTGTCAAAAATATGGCTGGAAAATCAAATTATGCTTAGCAAGGCTTTTTGGATAAGATATAGCTATAATGAATGAGATGGCTTATGCTACACTGATAGCAGCATATCATTATATAGAGAGGTATGAAGACATTAGAAGAGGCAAGTGTAAATAATTGCAAGAAGAGATACAATGGTGAGAAGACAGAGAAATAGTGAGGAAGGCATGCAAAGGGAAGAGAAGTAGAAAGTAGAAGAAGTCTGAGAAATGCAAAGGGAAGAAGAAAGCAAGATGAATGAGGGCAGTAAGGGAGGGGGTGACAAGATGAGATAAGGACGGATGAATATGGATAAAGAGGTGTGAGACAGCAGCAGAGTTCTATGGCTATATTTTGTGTGTGTGTGTGTGTGTGTGTGTGTGTGTGTGTGTATTTTATATATATATATATATATATATATATATATATATATATATATATATATATATATATATATACATATGGGTCTACTTTACATGGCCGACATTTCAGAAAGTCGACTTTCATATGGCCGAGACCATATGATCGACTTTCAGAATGCCGACTATGTAAAGTAAACATAAACAAACAACAAACACTTACCTTAAACTTTTAGCAGGGGGGCTCCGCCCCCTTGCACCCCCCATGGGGGCTCTGCCCCCCATGCCCCCCTTAACTTAAATATACCAACTCTGAGATCGCACTACAGTGCAGAAGTGGGAAATTTTCCCATTGAAAGTCGACTTTATGAAAAGTCGACCATATGAAGGGGACCCATATATATATATATATATATATATATATATATATATATATATAATATATATATATATATATATATATATATATATATATATATATATAAAGATAGATATGTATACATATGTATATGTGTATTATATTTATAAAGAAATCATGAAGGTTTAACCTTCACACAAATTTATAGAATTTCTTCCAGAGTAGCTCCAGTAATGGAGAAGATATACAGAGATACTATTAAGTGAAAAAGCCACTAAAGTAATTTAAAAGTAAAATTCATTGGAATCAAAAGAAACATTTTTAAGGATTGTCCTCTTAATCAGCTCCTTGCCCATCCCGTTCAAATAAAAATCTAACCATATTTATTCTAAGAGCAGAAGTCACTACCTCTTTGAACCAAACTACTCGAGCCTTCTAATGTTCATTTTCTTCTCCCAGTGTTGCATCGACTGTCTGTAGTGACAAAATCAGTACTTCATTGTTGGAGGCCCTTCACTGATGCACTTACTTCAGCCTCAGCCTTTTCAGTTCCTCAGTCTTTTAAACCTGTTTGGCTATACTCTGATCACAGACTGTTTAAATCAGCCAGCCCTGCATGCAGACTTGTACCTCCCATTCATTCAGCTTCAGGCACTGCAGTACTCATCCTCCATGAAGGAACTGCTGCTTCCGGGTTTCATCATCTGCCTTTCAACCATCATAAAACATTTCCACATTGCTCCTGAAATGCCATCTCTAGTAGTGTTAAAAACACTGTGCATGCCTCCTGTTTGGCAGCACCATCTGGTAAACCACAGGAACCACAAACGTCACAGGTACAGAAATTTTGGAGCAAGCATTAAAACAGCCAGCACTGGGATTGGGAATATGATTTTCATCAATATATCTTTCCTCCATTCTTGCAGGATTACCACTCAGCCACAGTGAATTGCACACTGTGCATGGCAAGTGCCTCATGGCCTCTTGCTGGATGAGCTTGTGCATTTTCCTGGTACCCTGGTTATATTTATCCTAGTCAATATAAATATCATCTTAAGTCACCACTGGAAAGTGTCATAGGCTCATTGAGATCTACCTGATCAACATAACCGATTAAATATGTACATAATTAACATGAGACAAGACATGACTGCCATTTACCGGCAGTTGACAAGCACAATTTACGCTCACAAAATTGTAATACACGGAACGACAGTGAACATTCTCCAGTTATATGGGATGGCAACTTCAGTTTCAAAACTTCGACTGAGCATCAACTTTTATTTAAACAAGGCACTTTTAATACACAATTCCAACAGTTGGAAACTGACTTTGAAACTTACACTAATAAATTATACGCCTATAAAAATTCTCAACTAGAGATTAATTATTTGAAAGAGTGTATCAGAGTGGAGCGGGTGCCCAAAGGTCTGCGTTCTTTCAAATTTCCTAATAACGCACCTATGGGCTCCGCATTACACTCTCAATTAGTTGAATTACTCAATAGAACAGGCTTGGAGATGCTACAACTTATGGTAGATGACTACCAAAATAAAGCTAATTCTACCCTAATGAATTAACATCGGTAAATGATTATATAGTTAAACATGAAAGATTTTCAGGTTTTAAAAAAAGATATGATGACACATTTGCAGAGGTTGATTCACATTGCATGAAAGTTTTGGATAGGAAAGCGAGAAAGTTGGATAGAGACCTTAGAGAATACAGGGAAGGGGTAGCTTACCCGGCACCAGGTAGGTATAAACATTTAGTCACTGACAAGGAAGGAACAAGTAATACACAAGATAACAACACTTTTACCAACACCCCCAATATGGAACCCCCCAGAAGAAGTGAACGGTTAGCCCAAAAGGGTGGCTTGAATCAGCAGCAGGTTTTTCAGTTTCCCCAGGGCAGACCAGTGGGGAGAAACCATCACTACCAACAGCAGAATTGGGGGAGGGGGCCCAGATAGACCTTTCTCTTTCCTTCACATACTTGAGTGATGAGGAGGAATCAGAAGATTGTAATAAAGGATATAAAGTTATCAACAAAGAGAATTTTACAATTTACAACTTTACAGATTTATCTGTGACCCCTGACTTCTTTGAATTATTTACTAAAGGTTTGCATTTTGTGCCGGAGAAACCTATGTATTTACCGAGGTCACTTATTGTGTTGAAACTTTTTGTCAGAAATTTAAATCTTGCTGTATTTTTTAAGGGGCAACCAGTATCTGACAGTTCTCTTACCAGGAGCAGTACATTTAATCCTCCCACCCATCCTGCCCTTAAGATTTTTGAGGACTTAGTAGAAAATGCTTGGAGACAGAATACTTTTGTTGAACATTTTGACCAACATTCTAACTTTAACCCGTATTTACAACAACTGGTTGACAAATTAAAAAAAGGAAGGAATCAGGGTAATGAAACCGGACAAGGGGGGCGGTATAGTTTTGATGCATCATTTTGATTACGACAACTATATACATAATCTCTTGCAGAACACTAATATTTATGATTCTGTTTCGTTAAATGAGTTAAACATTGCACTGTCCAACATAAAATATCTTTTACATGACCATCTCATGCAAGGAGCTATAGATGAAAAACTATTTAACTACCTGTTAGTACCTAAGCCAAAAACTCCGGTTTTATTTGGGATTCCAAAAGTACACAAGGGCTTGGAACCCCTCAAATTTAGACCAATTGTAGCTGGGGCAGGGGGTATTACTGAGCCCCTGAGTAAATTTGTCGATTTTCATCTAAAGGAATTTGTCTCCACCCTTGATTTTGTATGTAAAGACTCATGGGAATTTTTAGCCAGTATTCTTCCAGGGATATGTAGTTCTGACATTTTTATGGTGACTATCGACATCATTGAGCTTTTCCCCAGTATACCGCATGACACGGGTATTGAGTGGTTCAATGAAGTATTAGCTTCTGAAACTGGACTGAACAACAACTTAATCAACCTCATAGTGGAATTTATGGGCATCATTTTGCAAAACAATTTAATTTATTTTAACGGTGAATTTTTCCGACAGAGAAGAGGGGTAGCAATGGGTGCCCCTTGTGCTACGGCTTATGCCAACATAGTACTACATAAATGGGAAAAGCTCTTTGTCCATTCCACCAAGTGGAAACAATTCATAGTTTATTACAAAAGATACCTGGATGACATTTGCATTTTGTGGAAGGGGTCGAAAGAAAATTTTCAAGAATTTTTTGATTATTTGAACATCTCAACACATTTTCTTTCTTTCACCTATGAAATTAGTGACACAACATTACACTATTTGGATGTGTTACTCACTAAAGATGTAAGAAACAAGTGCTTCCAATCACAAATCTACCGGAAAAGCACTTACTCAAACACTTTTCTACATTTTGATAGCGGTCATCCACTTTACATCAAAAAAGGTATCATTAAAGGACAACTTATCAGGGCTTCAAGAATGTGTAGTTCCCTTGAGCGTTTTCTCAAAGAGGTAGATTATCTGAAAATATTATTTTTATAAAGAGGTTACCCCCTGCCACTCTTTCAAACGATGTTAGTAGAAGTCTTGGAGAAAAGAGATTGTTTTTATCCTCCTCTACTAGGCATAGGTTCACCTTTACCTTTACTGACTAGAAAAACTGAAACTACCACATACAAGAATTTTTCATACACCTACACAAGTGATTCATATTTTATAGAGAACACCATTCGTGCTTTTTGGCCGATTATAACAACGCAGGAAGATATTAGTGCATTTCTTCCCAAAACTATAAACTTCACGAGAAAAAGGGACATTAATCTCAAGGGCATTTTTGAACACAGTGCACGCTCTTTTATTGCACACCCCAATAGTGTTTCTAATAAAAAGCTAGGCACATATAGTTGTGGGAGGTGTCATCAATCTTCTTATATTCTCCAGGATGACCATGTTTATATACCTTCTAGAAAATTTACCTTAAGAACTAACAGTTATTACTCCTGCACATCTTCTGGTGTTGTTGACTTGGGTTTATGTCAGGCATGCCAAGGTTTTTATGTGGGCAAGACTGAGAGAGTATTTAAGCGCAGAATTTATGAGCACTTGCATGATATTGAAAAAAAGAAAGACACCAATGCTTTTTTCAAACACTCTCTCACTTGCCCTCGTATGTCTTTAAAGTTTTTTGTTATAGAGAAGGTGACCCAAGATCCTAGGGGGGGGTGATTGGGAGACAAGGCTTGGTAACAGGGAACTCATCTGGCAACTAAAACTAGATGCCACCAAGTTCCCTGGGTTAAATGAAAATGTTAGTTTGTCTTATATCTTAAAGGCTAATAGAAATGTTCTATAATGCATTTCTTCACCGTGTAATGCTTATGTTGATGTTAGTTTTTTGCACTATTCAAGGAGGATGGCAACAATTTTTGTTCAGCTTGCATGTCAGTTACACAATATATACTACAAATGCACTCTTGAACTTTGGTTGTAGCATGAATTTGGCCTCAATTAACATATATATTTTTATTGGTAAATATATTTTTTAAGATTTGACACAGATAGGTTAATAATTACATGTGGTTAATTACACACACATTTTTTATTTATTATTACCTATTTATTAGGTTACTTAATACCGTGAAAAGGGCTGTTTTATTATAGTGGCACATATAAACACTCCTTTTCATAGGTTTTTAAACAGTTTAAGAATACATTCTTTATAAAGCATGTTAATATCAAGAACAACAGGCTTTATAATAAAGATTAGATTATTCGCTATTTTAATTATTTTAAACTTACTATGGTAATAATTCATAATATAAGAGGTATGTACTATGAAATCACTGGTTACAGGAATAATGTAAAGTTTATTCAAACTTTCTTAATTTGTATTTATCGATGGCATTTGTCAACTAAACAAGTTTTAGTGGTAATATTTATTGTAAAATATCACAATTTTGATGGTTTTTAATTTAAATTTAAACAGTTTAAACCTAATAATATATATATATATATTTTTATTGTTGATGCTGCTGAGTTTCATTCCATTTTGAGTGTTTACTAATTATTTTGTGAATACTTTGTTTAACATCATTTGATAATTGATTAATTGGCTTTTATTGGCAAGCTATTTAAGCTGAATCTCTAGTCCACTGGTTGTACTTGAAAAAGCCCGGTATCACCGGGCGAAAGCGCTTGTCTTTTACTTCTGTTTTTTCGTTTGTGACAATAAAGAAAGTTTTTTGATTCAACACGCCTTTTTTTGGATTAACTAATATTGGAGGCTTTATTATTAAAAAGAATCAACAAGAACTTGCACTGAAACTTTTTTGGCTCGGGTGGTCTGAAGACTCGAGGTTTGTTGAGCCTCTGCTGCTATTGTTTTTGGTAACATGAGACAATCACATTGCCACACTGTAGGATACTGCCAGTTTTGGCTAGCCATATAGGTACTCCAGTCTAGCCATCCACGTTCTCATTATGCATTTCTGATAATAAATACTCTGTTGTTCAGTATGTAACTTCTGCACATCAAAATGTAATAAAAATATTTTTTGTCTTTTTTTTCTCTTGGCCAAAAATGGGATACATGGATTACATTAAGTCCTGTTTTTAGACTCAGCCATAGCTCTCAACTGTCCAGATTTTCACAGAATGCCCAGATTTTTGCCTCATATCTTTGGTCTGTCCTCATAACATTTGCGGTTTTCTGGAAAATTGCTGATGATTGATGTCATTAAATAATGACAGATATTTGAGATTCAGACTTCATATCCTTCAGAAAATGCATGCTAACATAAATCCTGTTATTCTAGCAACTTTCTAAATTTATAAGAGCAATATTTAAATTCTGTCCGTATTTTTGGGCCTTTCCCCCCCATTATTTTAGGTATTGTTCAGACTTCTTGTGCTAAGAGGCTGAGAGGTTATGAACTCAGCTAGAAAAATGATTTTGGTTTAATCCACGTTGCTGTTTCTGGACAGTTAGGTAACTGGTTTTCTCTTCCAGCTAGGAAACCTGCCCCCCCACTCCCGCTAATTATATATATACTGACTCCAAGATCACACTACAGTGAGGAAAGGGCAAATTTTCCAATCTTTACTGTACCACAATCTCAGTATGAACAGTTCGATGAATGGCATGTTCGATGTAAGTGCACCAAAAATGCATTTCGCTGAACTGAATTTACGATGGTCTAATATAGACCAGAGTTTGGGTGCCCAAAATAGAGAAGGATTTTAGTAAATTACAGCATGGGTTGTATAGTAAAGAAATAGCTATAATCTGTAATAAAATCAGTACAATTTTTGGGACCTCTCAGAAGTCCAGAGAAGCCATTAGCCTGCAAACATATGATTACCAAACATCTGCATATGTCTGGTCCAATAAATCCATGAGTTGGTTGCTAGCACTTACACTTTTGTTTGAATACTATATGAAAACAAATATTGAAATTATAATAAACTAATATACAGTCTGAACTACACAAATGTCACTAAAATAACTAAGAAACCATCTGTGTAGAAAATGCACTCAGGAAATAAAAAAAAAAAATCCAGTAATTTATTAATATTAAGCACTTCATCTCCTATAAGAGACTTCATCAGAATACAACTTCCGACATGAAATGACCCATTTAAATACTTTCAATTAATGACATCATAATTAAATCTCATTAATCCAAGGAATTTTTGCATAACATTAAAGGAACCATAACTTGAAGTATTGAATACATACAAAATCCTTGCTAAAATTCCAAACACATATAGTATAAATCTATAAATATATATATATATATATATATATATATATATATATATATATATATATATATATATATATATGTTGTGTCTTTCGGCTGTGTGTCTTTGTGTCTTTGTGTCTTTAGGGGTCGCCACAGCATATAAATATATATATATATATATATATATATATATATATATATATATATATATATATCCATATTTAAAATTATTTATGCATACTACTAAAATCTGTTTGCCCTTTCCAATAACATGGGAGCATTCGAAACAGTCTCATTCAGACTGGGTGGAAACATTGCAGCTAGCCTAAACTGCCATTGAGTTTCTCTTTTCTTTAATAAATTCTTCCATTCTCCACCTCTTGGGTTCATTTTAACAATGTCCAATATTCCAAACATAAATTTCACAAACCCTGAACAAGTAAGGGAATGCTTGTATAAAGCACTGGATAATGTGTGATTTTTTTATATCATTATTATGTTCATACACTCTGTTTTTTAACATACGTTCTGTTTTGCCCACATAATAATAAGTACATGACATACATACTGCCAAGTATACTAATCCAGTGGTATTACAATTTCCCTTCTTAAATATAACTCTGCTTTTCAAATTATTACTCAAAACTATACTACCCTGTTTAATAATATATGGACATTGTGCACACATTCCACATGGTCTAGTGCCTAAACCTACCACATCAGTCCTATCTATTTTCATTTCAAATAATTTTTTCAGGTTTAGACCCATTTTGTTAATAAACATAAGTTTCTCTCCCACTTTGTTAAAAATGTCCCTATTAGTTATAAAAATATTCCACTTGGATTCCATTGCTTTTTTATATTATTAGTATTACTGTTGTACTGCAATACACAAGTTTTTTTAAACTTTCTGTTCTGATAACCATCCCCAGAATGGTTCACACTTTTAGTAAAACCCAACCCCAGAAGTGGTTTATAAAAAACACCCCATTTAACATATACTTCGTTCAAAATTTCTTCCACTAAATACTTGGGGTATCCTCTATCTTGAAACATACTAGAAACCTTCTCTAGTTCATGGCCCAGATCTTCCAAATGTGAAGTCATATGGGCCCCCCTGATGGCCTGACCATTAACAATACTCTTCTTTTGTCCCATGGGGTGATTGTTTTCAAAATGCAAATATACATTGCAAAAAGTGTCCTTTCTATATATTTTTGACCTAAAAGCATCAAGTCCTTTAGACATATAGGTATCTAAATAATTTATACCTTTGGTATCATACTCTTCTTCTTTTGGCTTTTTCCCGGTTAGGGGTCACCACAGCGGATCATCTGTCCGCTCATGACTGGCAGTGGAGTTTTACGGTGTCGAGTTGCCAACCCGGCACCCAACCTTCCACAGAAGGCACGCACACGCACACACTCACACCTAGGGCCAATTTAGTGTGTCCAATCCACCTACTGCATGTCTTTGTGATGTGGGAGGAAACCGGAGCACCCGGAGGAAACCCACGCGACCACAGGGAGGACATGCAGACTCCAAACAGTAGGCACCCCAGCCGAGAATCAAACCGGAGAACCTCTTGCTGTGAGGCGGCAATGCTAACCGCTGCACCACTGTGGCTGCCCATCATATATTGTATATATATTGTATATAATGTAAACCTAATGCAAATCTTGATTTTTTTTTGCTGTAAATATATTTTGCGATAATAGAGGATTTTAATAAACAAGATTATCTTATTTTCAATTGCCTTTCAACATTTTCATTTTGGTATCATATTGGTATCATACTGATATGTAAAATCCAAAAAATCTGTCCTGGAATTCAAATATTGAATAAACCTGGGGATTTCAAACTCACTACCCTCCCAGAGGATAAAAATGTCATCCAAATAACGTACATATAACTTAACACTACCCCAAAAAGGACAATTTATTACGTATTGATTCTCCCAATCCAGAAGAACCAAATTAGCATATACAGGTGAACATACTGCCTCCATGGCCACACCACTGATCTGTTGATAGTACTCTCCCTCACACCAAAAGAAGTTATTGTCTAAGACTATACTCATCATCTCACAGACCAGTGTAGCCATGCCATGTTCTAATTCGGATTCCTGAAATAATACCTGTTCAAACAACATGAGGCCTTCCCCTTTGGGAATACTAGTGAACAAACTTTAACATCTACTGTTAAAAAGGTAATATTCTCTGTCCATAACTCTTTCTTTATTAAACCCAAGAATTTCCAAGAATCCTTAACTAGATGGGGGGGGGGTCTTATCAATCATGTGTTGTACACAGGAATCAATTAGGACAGCCAAAGGATGAATTTTGGAGCCCCCTAGCTGCCACAATAGGTCTAAATGGTGGTTTTA
Source organism: Protopterus annectens (assembly GCF_019279795.1). NCBI lineage: Eukaryota > Metazoa > Chordata > Ceratodontiformes > Protopteridae > Protopterus > Protopterus annectens. Next base: position 4,609,183 of record NC_056727.1, on the reverse strand, counting down.
AAACATTTTTATGAATCTTAGGTATATTGAAAAAAAAAAACGGTATCACAGGGTCCCTTCTATACAAAAAAAATCATATAACTCAACATCTATTCTTCCATCAAGCAGGTATTCCTCTAGATATGAATCAATCCTAGAATAAGAAATATTTATTTGATTTCTAGAAACACCCAAATAAGTGGCCTCGTCAAAAAGTAAATTCTGCATCTTGTTTAAATAATCTAAACTTTTATATAACACCACCCCTCCCCCTTTGTCTGTAACCATGACATAAATCTGTTTGTCCTTCCTCAAATCCAACAAGAGGTTATATTCTCCCTCTGTTAAGTTACTCTGCCTCCTGTTGTAACCCTGAGCCATGCCGTAAATATCTTCCAAAACCTGCTTTTCATATGTTTCTACTAAGGGGTGGGTTATAAGTACTGCTTTTTTTGGTAAAGAAATGGGTTTGTTGGCACTCACTATATTTTCATTTTCCTTATGACCCAATATGATTTCAAAATGTAATTTCCTGGTATACATCTTTAGGGCAAGAATATTGTCCACTAATTCACCCTGGGAAAAGGGAATGAACTTTATTCCCTTAGAAAATAACTGAAAATAATCTTCTGTGATATTTCTATCTGTAAAATTGTATATAGTAAACCAATCTTTTCTTTTCACAATGTCCTGCCTTGTGTATGCTAATTCCTGTATCTGTTCCCATTGGGGTATGCATTCCTCCACGGTGGGTAATAACTCTTGCTGTATTCCCCCTTTTCTATGTAGTGCCGTGCTAGTCTCTCCGAGCGTCTGACTACACAAAAATCCTGTTTCCCCTCCCTCATTTCACCATCCATGTTCCAAGTCTCACCACTTCTGACTACTTCACTATAACTGTTGAAATTCCTACCTTCTTCACCATAAGAAACATAACGTTTGTTGTTAATTAACTGTTTAGTAGGATATACTTGTTTATTTAAATAACGTTTCTGGTCCCTATCCAACTTGCGTTTTTTCTTTTGAAAAATGTTATAACATATTTTTTCCACTTTGTCCAGCACTTTGAAATACATTACATTGTACTGAAAAAGTACGTTTTAATTTTGTTATCCAAAACATCTACCTCCTTGGCTATCACATCCTTCTGCTTTTCATAATAAAATACTGTTTTTCTAAGCAAGTTCAAACCTACTTCATCAAAAAACTGTACAAAATCATCAACAATTTCTTCATTATAAGTCACACCAAAGGGGAATTTGTACAATCGTAACCCTTATGTTACAATTTTCAAACTAATACACAGGTTCAAGTAGGCAATGTCCATTTGTAATGTTTTTAGTTTGAACAGTCTCTTTTCAAGCTAATAAATCAAGTCCTTGAGAGAGCATGCTTCAGCCACTTCACTTTCACTAGCATGCTCTATCAGAACAACACCTTCACCTGAAAAGTTAAACTGTTTACTAAAAATGTTAGAAAATTTCACATTAACATCCAATTGACCTGGTCCCTCATCACCCCGCCTTCGCAAGGTATCAGAACCACCATTTACAGTATTTTTACTATTACCAGCAAAATGTTTGTTGTAATTAACAGTACCTTGCACTGGACAACTGCCGCCCACTGAATTGGAACAATTAAACACTCCTTGTTGATTTAAACGAATGTCCTGAGGTGGAGAAGTTGAAAAAGTTGAAGAATTAACCAAATTGTGTCTCCGTATCTCTGAAGTCACAGACACTTCCTGCTGCAGTCCCAGATCAACCCCCATGTCTATTAGTATGTAAATGGGACTGTGTACCCATAAAAGACTGCCCAGCGGCTTGGCACAAACAATTCTCCTTCTGAGTCAAAAGCTCAATCAATTTGGTAAGCTCCCCTTTCAACTGAGAGACTTCCAACCTTACCTGCTTCACCTCCACTTTGGCATCTTCAGTAATATCAGTCCCAGAAAGGTTAAAAACATCCAAAGTATCCATTTTGCCCAGAAAACGGATGGTATAGGTGTGCAAAACGTATAACAAACACCAATATCACCACACCAAATATGAACTATACAAATGTCACTAAAATAACTAAGAAACCATCCGCGTAGAAAGTGCACTCTGGAAATAAATAAAAAATCCAGTAATTTATTAATATTAAGCACTTTCACCTTAATGAGATTTAATTATGATGTCATTAATTAAAAGTATTTAAATGGGTCATTTTATGTGGGAAGTTATATTCTGATGAAGTATCTTACAGGAGATGAAAGCACTTAATATTAATAAATTACTGGATTTTTTATTTATTTCCTGAGTGCATTTTCTACACTGATGGTTTCTGAGTTATTTTAGTGACATTTGTGTAGTTCATATTTGGTGTGGTGATTTTGGTGTTTAATATAGAATCTGACATTTGATGATAGAGGAGCCTTGGGTATTAACCTTTTAATGCCAAAATGAGCATATACAATTTCTGTAGTTGTGCTGAACTCCTAGGCTGGAATTCAGCAAGGGCCACTGCTAGTGGGCTGTTGCCCCTTACAGTGACTCTTTCTGATTCAGGGACAGATCCAACACAGTGATCCTACATAATCTGTAGGATCACCTCAGTGGCCCGTCTCCATAACCGTGCTACATACTTATCTGGCATTCTAGGGGAGTACCAGTGCCAATTAGCCATATATTCTTTCCCAAAAATGCCTGCAGTAAGACATTTACAATACAGCTGAGTAATTCAGGGAATCGCTCAACTGCATAAATTAGCATGGCCAAAAAGCTGCAGTCTCTCATTACAGTCAGTGGGAGAGAACATGTAAGAGGTAAGATCAGGTAAGTGTCTGGTTGTCTACAGAGGTATGAGTGGTCTCAGGTGAATGTGTGTGTAGGGGGGGGCAGCTGCCATGCCTCTAAATTTCCATAGAATAATGACTAAATCCTGCAATACTGGAGTAAACACTAACACCAGGGAATTTTAAATATTTCTCTGAGTCACTTCAAAAGTTAATAGAACAATGGTTTGCAGCAGGACAGACGTATGAGAAGGAACATCGGACAGCAGGGTCAGTATTTAATATTACACTCAGTCATTGAAAAAGTTAATAGAACAACAGGTATTGCAGTACAAAAGGCACAAGATATAGGGGAGGGAACATTAGACACCATGGATATTATATTACCATAAGCCCGTCACAAATTTAATAGACCACATGATTTGTAGCCTGAAGCATATTATGCAAATTAAGAAGCTCGAAAGTCAAACATCATGGCATTATTAACTGACTGTAATGGCCTGTACCTTGCAAGGGCCATACCCAGCACTTCCTGATAGGAAAATACTACATGACACCAAGGAGTCTTTTTAAACATTACAGTAATCCACTTAAAAACTTAATAGAGCAACACGTCTTGTATCATGATACATTTTCTAAGCAATAAAAAGATTGAAACTCTGATGTCTGGCATTATTGACTTACTGTAATCATCCATGATATACCAGGGAGAGAGAGAAAAATAAGAGGCAACAAATGTTCTGTAAACCCAGGGACAGGTAAGAGGAATGATGGTGTGCAAGTATTTGTATTTGTGCATGTGTGTATGTGCGGGGTGAATGAGAGGGGAGCCTGTGCCAAAGCAATGCATGGGCCACCAGTGGTGATTACTGCATGAAAGAGTTCATTAGCACTAGTAACAATACCATGCAATCCAGAAACATGCAAATTAGGCAATAATAAGGTGTTTCCTCTTTGGGGCTAAACATGTCTCTGAATCATATTTTCTTCAATTGCAGAAACAGCCCCTTTTAGCTGCAGCACCCAGCCCTAGTTCAACAGTAGTGTTTTATAGACTAAGCTTAATAAAATGTGGACATTAATTTTTTCTGAGTCCTTTGAACATCACTCTTAGTGTCTATAAAAAGCTAAATGGTTTCCATTAATGGCTAGTAGTACCCTTTAATGAGTCACCCTGAATTTTAAACTTCTCCATCAGGAATATTCCCCCCTACACACACATACACACACACACACACACACACACACACACACACACACACACACACACACACACACACACACACACATACACACCTACGCTAAGATGCTTAAATGCAGGCTACCCAACTTTAAAGAGGGCTTCCTTTGGTCTTGTGGTAGGGAAAAGGACTTTAATAAGGTATGTTTTATAATTTGGACTCAGCTGCCTCCTTGTGTCAAGAAGGAACAGAACCCTTTGGACCGCACAGCCCATTTGTAGAGTATTTAATTACCGTTTATAAATGCAATTGCTGTTGAGAAAATGAGTGTGTTCACCACTCCATTTTTCTGCTCTTAATGTTGTGAACAAACTGCTGCTTTCTTTGGGTTTACTTTTTCTTACTGAAATTGTTGATGTTCTAGGTACCTGTACATTGACTAAGCTGTGTATGTTTCTTCCTTAGCTACTGGTGACTTGCTGATGTAGGTCCATGAACTTATTTTACATATTCTAGTTTGGTGTAATTGTCATAATTTGCTGTATATGTTCTTTTTTTGCATAGTTCCTTATGAAAATGTGGCCTGTATAACTATGTGTGTGTCTAACTGGGACTCTACTCTGGCCAGGGTTATAGCTGAAAAAGTGATCCAGTATCAACCCACTTACCCAGTTATTAAGTTGATAAAAAATCAAATTAAAGTAAATATCTGTAAAAGTAAGCATTGCTTTTAATACAGAATTGCTGTTATTGTTGTGTCTTTTGGCTTTTCCCGGTTAGGGGTCGCCACAGCAGAACTCCGGTCCACTAATGATTGGTAGTTGATTTTTACGTGCTGAGTTACCAGCCCTGACACACAACCTTCAATGAAGGTATGCCCATTCACGCATGTCTCCACGCAGAAGATGCTCTAGCTGAGAATCGAACCGGACAGCGTCTTACTGTGAGGCGACAATGCTACCGCAACACCACCACTATTATTAAAAATTATAATTTTGATAACAAACTAATGAAGGGGCTTTGCACACATTCCCCAACTACTAAATGCACTTTCTCCTTACTAGCAAAAAAGTTTGCTTCAAATTTCTCGTATGACACTACCATCCCAACCCTAAACATCCCTGAGTCACTCCCCTTCACCATCTCAAAGGATCATACCCTTAAAGTACTCTTTGAGACCAAACCCCTCTGTAGTGGGTCCTGGCAGTATACTGGGTTGTTTAATAAATAGTGCCAAGGAGGGTGATGATCCCTCCTTACTTTATTCAGTCTAAGCCTCACCTCAGGATATGTTCCAGAGTCATGTTGTACTACAGTGATGATGTTCCTTTGTAAGGATGGCTCCACCACTGACTCTGATAACTACAGACCAGTTAACCTTCCCAGTCTCGTCTATAAAGCCATGGAATATATCATCTCTGATCTCATAGGCCAGAACATTAAACATTTAATCAGGCTTGACCAAAATAATTCTGATTTATTAAGTGCAGGTCATATCTTTGAAAAGTCAAGTAGGCACACTGTCCATACTGCCTGCTTGGATTTTGCAAAGACATTTGGCACCATGCCACAACATGGGATTGTAGATAAGCTAATGGCCATAACTAGTGATCCCTATTTTGTAAGATGGCTAGCAAACTAGTTTAAGGACAGAATGCATGTGGTCAATGTTAGTGATGCCTCTGTAGTTAGGAAAAGGTGACCAGTGGCATTCTCCAGGGTTGTTTACTAGGCCCCTTCTTTTTTGCATGTATCTTTTTGATGTAAGCACTAACAGCAAGGATTTATGGATGATTAAGTTTGCTGAGGATTGCAAGCTGGATATAGCGGTTAATGCATCTGGTGATACTAGTACCATTCAAACACACCTAACATGCATGTTAACTCATGCTGACCAAAAAGGGACAAACTACTTGCTAAGAAATGCAATATAATCTCCTTCCTAAAACAGCAAATTTCTTTTACCTACTGTATCAGTGACACTCCACTCTCAAGTGTGTCTCTGCTCATGGACTTGGACACCTGGGTCAAGGGCTCCCTGTCCCTTGATCAGAGTGTAATAGGCGGTCAGAAAATCCTTCTATATCTCACAATTAATCACAAAGGGCATCTAATCTAAAAAACAAATAAGTTACTGTTCCCTGTACTCTTCTATGGTTAGACACATTATAAAATATAATGCACCCTTTGGCATGTATCTCACTAGACACACCAAAAAAACTTGATAAAAATGCAGAGGTTCCTAGCAAAAAAGGATATAGGGCCTTAAAAATCTTAGTTATCAGGAAAGGCTGGCATCACTGTCCCTGTACTCAGTGTCATATATGTTCTTGAGGGAAGACCTGTGCCTTGCTTTCTCTGCCCTCAGGGACCCTTTTATTTGAGACCTCCTTTTTCTATGTATATCAGATAGTGTAGCCAATGGACGAACAAGAGATCTCAACCTACATGAAGAAATTAAAAAAAAAAACATTTGGAATTAGGTTCATTACCCAGGACCTCTTCTTGCTCTGGAATAGACTCTTCTTGCATGTTAAGCAAAGTGACGCCATGTCAGCTTTCAAACATAGCTTAGACAAATGGATGGGTTCCATAGAATACACTTCAGGACTTACAGGCCTTATCATCCTTGAAAATGTTGGTAGGGCCTGAGAGTGGTATAGCCTGTAGTTGAATAGCCTGTTTTTCCCATGACTCTCATTCTTTTGATTCTGAGGTTGCACTAACATGAAGTAAATATACTTCAAGCTAATACAACTTTGGTGTTGGTATGTTTAGCAACTTGTGGTATAGTGGCAAAAACCTACCACTTAGAGTGGTGGGGGCATGTATCCCTCAAAAAAAAAAAAAACACTTTTAAAATGGCAAATCATTTGTATTTTTTCCAATGACTAATCATGTAGTAGTGTAATGTTCTCAGCAAATTGTTCAGTAGTGAGTTAGTTGTTAGAGTCTCAAAGTAGATCCAGATGTACCAAGACTGTCTTTAGATTTTGAGGGAGGTTTGCAAAGTATGGGGAGAAAGGCAGCATAAAGTATAAAAGCATAAATGTTAAGTTGTCAATCTCGCCTTCATTCTTGCTTGATGGGTTGCACTGCTAAGCTCGAGAGTCACTTTTACCAGCTCGAGGCAGCCCCATATCCCATGATGCAAGGCGGTAAGTACCCAGATCTCGATGAGGTCCTCCTTTTACCAGCTCCTGGTAAGTGATTAAAATACTTGATATTTTAGCCCCTTTTACTAAAACCCTTTAAATTTTAGTTTAAGTTAATTTTAAAGATTTTCTGACAGAAATTTACCTGTCTCTTTTATTTTTTAGTCAAACTTTACCCATCCCATCCCCCTGTTAGGGTGTGTGTGTGTGTTTGTCTACTTATACCTTTTGGTATATTTAATTTAATTTAACTCTTTGACTGGTGTGTGTGTGTGTTGTCTTTCACCATGTCAAAGAGAGGGTCTCAGGCTTTAAGAAGTGTGACTCGTGCTGTCAGAAGATGTCTCTGACACGGTCACACTTCTTTGCCTGGGGCCTCTTCACCTGCAGGACTCCTGTGCTATATGTCATTCCTTCAGCCAGAGAGTCCTGCAGGCAAACTGATACTCTTAGCGAGGGCTCTCAGTCGGCTCCATCCAAATCTGCCAAATCTTCTGTGTCAAAGCCTGCGGCCTCTGCTCGACTTCGTTCGTTCTGAGTGAGATCGCTGCTGGCCGATTCTGGCTTAACTAAGCCTTCGCACCGATGGCTATCGGTGCCGATTCTGCATCGACCGACTTCGGTTCCGACCACCATGTGGCACAGGCATCGGTGTCGGCTCCGACACCGTTACTTTTGGCTGTATCGGCTCCGGCTGGAGCCGTCGATTTCATCAGTCGATGGCTCATTCCAGGAAGAGGTCGAGGTCTCCTTCCCTTCACCTCTCCTTCGGGAGCCATCGGAGCCGATCTTCAAGGTCATCCAGGCTTTCAGACCATGACTTAGAGAGTGGTCAGTAGATTACTTAAGTCACAGGCACTGGCCCAAATGTTACATAGTCCGTCTCAACAGGCGACTGTTGGTCCACACCCGTTACAGTTCCTCCTTCAACTCTACCCCAGAGCTTGGAGTTGGAGTCTTCGAATGGTTACTGCTACGGCTGGAGGACAGATACCCCTTCTGTTCCTTCAGCCTCTACTCTTATCTCCTCTTGAGACCTTCCTTAGGGTCGGGCTTCCATGGTCTCCTCCGGGGGTGAGTGGCATCGGACCCTTGTCCAACCAGCCTCGGCCTTGGTGAGCTCGGCTCCGACATCTGCCTCGAGACTTCCCTTCGGTGGTCCCTGAGTTCCTAGTTCTTCGAACGGCTTCTCTCGGACCTGCCTGGGAGGGGCATTCGAGGTGATGAAGAGTGTGCTGGCCACTGGTATCAGTCAGCAGTCTGTTCCCCTAGCTCCTCCCTCTATAGTGCCTGTTGACATCTCTGCCACTTCTCTTGCTACAGGACCCAGAGATCCGCCTCAGGTTTCCCCATTGGGAATTTCCCCTCTTCTGAGGATTCTCCTGATGTTTGGAGATCCTCCTAGGAAGAGGACTTGTAAGAGGAAACATGTAGACTCCCCGAGTCTGTCACTTCAGATACTGACTTTGATGAGTCAGAGGGATCCCTAGATCCCCTCTGAGGATGTCTCCTTCTCAGACATCCTAGAACTCCTTAAACAGAGGGAAACTGGCCCACCAACAATCCCTCTGAGGATGAGTCAGTATTAGAGGCGCGCGTTGGATCTCCCTCCACCTCCTGGGTGTCTCAGGTGTGGGCAGCTCCTGACTCTGTAGAGCCAGTCCCTAGGAGGCCTTCAAAATTTATCACTGCCCTCACTAAGGGTGTCCCCGCTGATGCCATGGTGGTGGCTGCTGGAAGGAACTTGCAGATCCTTCTGTACCCGTCCATCCTCCTAATAAGGACTCTAGGACCATGGATAGGATGTTTTCCTCAGCGACCTTTGTTATCGCTGAATTTCACTTCACCAGACTCCAGAGGGATATCCTTAGGAGCTGGGTGAAGTAGTACAGATCCTACAGCTGCAGGAGCTCAAGAAAAAATTGCTTCAGCTAGAACCCTTAATTCCATTGCAAACTCCTCCATGCTAATATCATATGCTGCTGATGCAAGCCTGGATGCGGCTATGTGACTTTGCAGATCCCTTCAAGGCGTCCTTCACAAATTCTCCCTTTGATGGGTCAGCTTTGTTTGGCCCTCAGGTGAAGGAAACTTTGACCAGGTGCGAGCAGGACGGCAAGACTCTTTCTGCTGTAGTTTCCACCCTTCTAGACCTTACCCCAAAGGACAGAAAGGTGGAAAATGTGGTTCCAATCCCAAGGAGTCACGGGTCAGTTTACCCCTAGAGGCAGAGGGTAACAACAGACGCTGCTCTAGAGGCAGAGGGGTCCAAAAACCAGGAAACAGAGAGCCTCTCTGACAAGCCCTTTCAGCATCCCTGAGATGTTGCCCGGCTGTCCCTCCTTGGAGGCAGTCGGGGAAGATTATCACTGTACCCAGAAGCCTGGCATTCCCTCACTCAAGACAGATGGGTACAGTCGATCATATCCAAGGGTTACATAATTCCTTTCGAGGAAAGTCCTTTCCCCTCAAATTCCCTTCCAGATGTACCAGAAATTGCAGAGTTAGAAGTCTCAAAACTACTGCAAAAGAGCCATTCAGCCAGTTACAACAGACCATTCAGAGCCGGAATCTACTCAAGGTTCTTTTTGGTCCCCAAAAGATGGGAGACTGGAGACCAATATTGGATCTCAGCAGACTCAACAAGTCTGTGAGGAAGACAAGATTCAATGGTCACTCTTCAGTCAATTCTGCCCTTCTTACAGAAGGACAACTGGATGTGCTCAATAGATCTTCAGGATGCGTACTATCACATCAAAATTCACAGACGCTCCAGGAGATTTCTCCGCTTTCGCTGGGGTCCAGTCATTTCCAGTTCAGAGCCCTGCCCTTTGGTCTCACTACAGCCCCCAGAGTGTTCACCAAATGCATGGCAGTGGTCACGGCTCACCTGAGACGCCAAGGATTCCAGGTGTTTCCGTATCTCGACGACTGGCTCCTGTCAGCCACCACCAGGCATCAGCTTATACAAGCCAGGGATTACACAATAAATCTTTGTTCTCATTTGGGCATCTCGATCAACTTCAAAAGTCATCCTTATCGCCCTGCCAGTCTATTACCTTCATAGGAAACTTAAACACTGTTCGGATGTCAGCTACCCTTACAGATCAAAGAGTTTCAGACATTCAGAGTCATGTCAGGATCATTCTGGCCAACAAGAAAGTACAGGCCAGAATGGTTCTAAAGGTATTAGGCCTCATGGCTGCGGCCATTACTCTTCTTCCCTGGCTCGATTCTACATCAGTGGATGCTGTTCACACAGTGGTCGACAACTTCCTATCGTCACCAGATTCTGGTGACACAGACTTGCAAAGATCATCTTGCTTGGTGGATCACATCTCCTCAGGTTCACCAAGGCAGGTACTTTGTACCCCCATCCCCGATAGCCACTGTCACCACGGATGCCTCCTGATCGGGTGGGGGTCATTATCAGGGCAGGATGGTTCATGGGGGTGGCAGCCATTCGAGTACCATCTGCACATAAATGTCCTGGAGATGAGAGCAGTGCTTTTAACGTTGCAAGCCCTCAACGACTTTCTTCCCGTAGGGACAATTGCAGTCCACACGGACAACATGTCTGTAGTTTGGTATATCAACAAACAGGCGGAACCAAGTCCTACCCCTTGTGTCGAAAGCCAGACTATGGCAATGGGCGATCTCCTCTCATCGGTTTCTGGTAGCAACGCATATCCCTGGGAAAACCAACATTGTAGCGGACAGATTGAGCAGAGCTATTCTCATGCCTCACGAGTGGTCTCTCAAGCAATCTATAGCGGAAGAGATTTTTCTGGAATGGGGTCGTCCATGCTGCGATCTTTTGCTACTCCCCAAAACAGCAAATGTCCAGACTTCTTCTGTCTCTTCCCTCTACCAGGCCATCCCCCTCTGACCCAGGATTGGCCCCAGGGACTTTATGCCTTCCTCCATTTCCTCTGGTTATCCAGAAAGCTACCGCTTTGAGAGCCAAATTGATTCTCATTGCCCCTTACTGGCCTCGACAAGTTTGGTTCCTCCATCATCACCTTTTGGTGCAGCGTGGCATCTGGACCCAGTGCCAGATCTTCTGATTCACCAATCGGGTCAGCTGCACCAGTCTATCCCTTCTCAACCTCACAGCATGGTTGCTCCACTTCCTTCCTTAGCCAGTTAGAGACATCATAGTAGCCGTTAAAATCCTCTACCAGGAGGATTTATACAAGCAAATGGAAACGTTTCTCTTATTGGGCTAAGGCCAAGAATATTGATCCTTTCACTGCCCCTGTTCAGGCAGTCCTGGACTTCTTAGCAGAGATTTTTCATGCAGGCTCCTCTTCTTCCACAGTCAGAGTTCAATTGGCTGCTATCTCCAACTTTCATGTCGGGATAGCAGATCATAATATTATGTCCCATAGGCTCTGCAGGGCCTTCTTGAAAGGAATTTTCCTACTAAAGCCTCCAATCAGGAATCCTCCTCCTCAGTGGGATCTAAATTTAGTGCTGACATCCTTGATTCTTCCCCTTCCAGCTGTTTCTTGTTCCCTGAAATTTCTTTCTTGGAAAACTTTATTCCTAGTGGCTATTACATCGGCCAGAAGGGTGTCTGAACTTCATGCTCTATCGGTTTTTTTCACAAAGACAGAGTATCTTTGAGAACTAATCCAACCTTTTGCCTAAGGTAAAGACCAATTTGAATCAATCCATTGATCTCCCTGTATTTTTCCCAAACTATTCAGACAGAGCTGAGCAAAAGCTACATTATCTTGATGTCCACCGTCAACTTAGATATTATTTGGACAGAACAAAAAAAAAGAAAATCTGATCAACTTTTTGTTTCCTGGATAATAAAAAGGCCTTCCTGTTTCTAAAGTGACCTTGTCCAGATGGCTTTCTTTGGTCATCTCTGAAATTTATTTGCTCAGGGAAAACAGCTGTGCTCAAAACCTAAAGCACATTCAACTAGGAGCTTAGCTACTTCTACAGCCTTTCAAGCTAGACTTCCTTTAGACACTATTTGTGCAGCGCCACTTGGGCCAATTGGACTTGGCCTCCAGGGACAGAGCCAGCTTTGGCTCTACAGTCCTCAAGAGTCTGTTCCATTGAGCCACCCAGGATAGAGGTGCTAGGGGTCCCATCAAAGAGAATGAAGCAAGATTGACAACTTAACATTAAATGTACCTACCATAACGTTCCATGTTAGTTGTCTTCTCTGCTTCTTTCCCTCCCTCCTTCCCCTGGCCTGGATAGACCTTGTTATAAGAAATTATTATGCTGAAGACCTTTCAGACCTGGTCCTTCTTCCATCCTGTAAGTTTTCTTTCTTCCTTTGGGAAGTGTTTTTTGCTTGGTGCTATTGCCCTTTGTCATCAAACGAGATCTGGGTACTTACCGCCTTGCATCATGGGATATGGGGCTGCCTCGAGCTGGTAAAAGTGACTCTCGAGCTTAGCAAGTGGGATCGGCTCCAACCCATCAAAGAAGACAACTAACATGGAACGTTATGGTAGGTACATAACTTCTTATTTTGTATAAGTAGGGTTTGGAGCAATTTGGTATCAACTGTCTTTTTGGACCTCTCCAAAGTATTTGATACTGTCTCACATAACAAACTACTGACTTCTCTTTCAGAACTTAGACTAAATAACTTTGCACGTATATAGTTTAAGGACTATCTTTCAAACCGCAAGCAAGCCATTAAGTGGTAGGACTCTCTATCCCCCTTTCTCCCTGTCACCTTAGGTGTGCCCCATGGATCTATACTCCGACTCCTGCTCTTCACAATGTTCACCAACAACGTTCATAAAGCCACCCTCCATGCAAACGTAGTTCAATATGCTGACGACTCTACCCTAATCTGTTCAGCCACCCCACTCTCCAACTCCTAAAGAAAACAGCACAAGAATCCCTCACAGCCATTAAAACCTGGTTTTCAGACTCTCAATACTGAACCCCAAAAAAAATCCAGCTTATGCTCTTTCACCCCTCCAAAGCTACAGATCCCATTCCCCCTGTTACAGCTATCACCTCCAACAACACCCATGTTGCACTGGTTGCACATGCCAAGCTAGTAGGTGTCATTGACTAAAACATGAAATTCGACAAGCTCAAACCATAACACAAATGCATAAAAAAGTAGGTACACCCTGTAGATGTAAAAACTACCTGACCACCAATAGTAAATCTATCATAGCAAGAACCCACCTACTCTCTACATTACTCTATGTGTCCCCTGTTCTAGCAAAGACAATTTAAACAAACTATCCACTTGTTACAAGATAGCAAAATTTGCTACTGATTCTTCCTACAGATCTCAACATTGCCTAGCCCTTCAAAAACTGCCCTGCCTTGAATTAGCAAAATACTGACCCTAAACCAACTCACACTATCTCACCAAATTCTCTACCATCCCAACAAAACCCCAACCTTAGAAGGCTTAATTAACCATTTCTCCAACAGCCGACTGCTAAGGTCAGCTAACAAAGGGCTGGTTGAAGTTTCCCAAAGCAGCTACGTCTCAGGAGACTCTCTTCACTCCTGCACTGTGGCAAAGTTATGGAACTCTCTCCCACTTGAAATCAGGATTCAGGCAAGCAAAGTTAGTTTTACAAAATCAACTAAAATCGAATCTCACCAAGTGCTGGATATGTACACGCTCTAACCGGGCTCACTCCTTCAAACCCTCACTCTGTCTCCAACACCCCCTCTGTCCAGAATCACACTACAGCTTGCTATAGTTTCAAATGTATATAACTCCACGCAATACAAACTATACCTTATTTCATGGTATTATGTATTAAGTTACTGTTCTGATGAATGTTGTATCTTTCAGCTTTTCCCAGTTAGGGGTCGCCACAGCGGAACTCCGGTCTGCTAATGATTGGTAGTAGATTTTTACGTACCGAGTTGCCAGCCCTGACGCACAACCTTCAATGAAGGTACACCCATTCACACGTCTCCCCACAGAAGACGCTTTAGCTGAGAATAGAACAGGACAACGTCTTACTGTGAGGCGACAACGCTACTGCAGCACCACCACCGCAAATAGCTATGTCTTGTACATTTGTGTTTCTTCCTGGACTTCTTATACTCATTAAGTTATCTAACAAAATTTGTTTATTTCTTTTCTAAAATATTGTATGTCTCTTTCCTAAAATTTTGTACATTGATGGTTTAACATTATGTATGGAGCTTTTCTCCCTGGGCCTTCTCTGAAAAGGGGAAACGTTGTGCAGTCGGACCTTCCAGGTAAACAGATGTAAAGTAAATAAATATTCTGGTACAAATGTACCTCAAATCAAGGAACTCCAAGGAAGTGCATGCATAAAAATGAATACAGATAAATGACTGGTGATGGTGCATGAAATTTTTTGCACTACTGCTAGATTATTTTGATTAGCATGAAAAGAGATTTCATTGGTACTATATAACTATATTTTAATGATTTTAGTAAAACTAAAACATTATTTACATGTATATTTGCATAATTTCTCTTCCAGTGGCATTACAAATTCTAACCATAATTTAAAACCTAATGTATTTCACTCTGTTTTTTGATACCATCTAGACATTGATGAATGTGCTGTTCCTCCGTACTGCAGTCACAAATGTGTGGATACACCTGGAAGCTATTACTGCCTGTGCAACCCTGGCTTTCAGCTGTCTTCCAACAACCACACTTGTAATGGTAAGCACATAATTCTGACTACTCAAACTGTTTAATATACTCTCACATTAATTTGTATGTCATTTGTTGATCTTGGTCAGAAAGAATTAAAAGTCGCCTGTTTTAATGTTTTCTTCTGATGCAGCTAGTTGGTGTGTGGATAAGAACATCTGTACTCTTGTACCAGTCTTCGATGATACTGTGTAGTTCTGGCATCGACTGTGAGAAGTAATACAGAAATTGTATGTTGAATATCTGTTCTGTTTCCTCTGCACTTCATCAGCTGATTGATATATTGATAATCTGTCCCCAGTACAGGACTACCATCAAAGGTCATATAATGCTATAGCTGTCAGGAGCTTTGCAGACCTTAGTTGCTGAGTCAGTCCTTCACTGTAGTGTGTCAGTCGGTACCAGCAGGTAGCTATGGCAGATAATCAGCACAATGCTTGTGAGTAGGCAACCCTTTGTTGTGCAGTACTAGGAACTGACTTTCACATCAAACAGTTGAGATTTCTGAATTTGTTGTACTGGTTAGTTTACATGCATGTACCATGTATAGCTACACTGAGAAACACCTGTTCTTTCTGACGTCTGTTTGCTTACAAATGCATTTACTTAAACAAGTTTTGTATGAATGCACACCACACACAGCACCTGCCTGTGGAATAAAATATCACTTCTAGGAATGTTTAAATAGTCAACAGAGATAACCCAGAGGGCTCGAGTGAAGTCTGGTATCCCACCTGTAACCCAGATGGTGACTGGACTAACAAGAATCAGAATATAAAGGATTAGTCCAGATAAAATCAGTTTAGCTAGCAGATCTAGGAGGCCCTGTATCTCTGATGCTCCCTGTGGGAGGAATAAAGACACCTTGTTGAAGTTTCCAGTAGTTTATTCAGTTAAGCAGGCAGATGGACGAGTATTCTTATTCTACTGACATCTTTCATGGAATGGGGAGGGTTTTTGCACTGTCTGACAGACAGATGCTCATTGGTGACATCTATTATGGACTGGGAGATGGTTTTTGCACTGACATTTGCTCATCGGGGGAAGTGAAATCCAGAGTTTGGCAACATAAACTGAATACAATAAATCACTATGACAGTTATTTGAGTTGTGGGTAAGCAGTTTTGCTTTAGGGATTGTATTTTCTGCATAACTGAGTAGCAGAATAACATTTGTTATGTTTGAAAAGTATGTTGGTTGCCGATTTTAACTGAGCAAGCGTTAATGTGAGATGTAATTGTAGCCATTTTATTTCATGTATTGCTATGCAGTGGTGGTTTTCTGGTGAAATTAGCAGCAAATTTGACTGTATGCTTTCCATTTTCTGGGACTGAATGCTTTGGATGTTAGTAACAACTCGATATGCACATGACAGGCTTAGGGATAATATGGTGCATGCATAGTTAATTGTCCTTCTCTGTAAAGTTTTGATTTGAAGAGCCTGCTTAATTTGTATTAGTTTTAGCTAAGCTAATACATAGTGTATGTGTTTGTTAAACCTGAGCTTATAGGTTCATAGGTTCATACTAGGCTATCTGCCCTAGGGCATTTATAAGCCTAGCCAGAGTGTGTTTGGCTTTCGCCACCCATTTTAAATTAATTTTGCTATGCCCTTTTTCGAGGTTAGTATACTGTGCCTCTGTCTAACAGTGACACAGAAGTGATACCTGGGGTAAACCTACGATCTCCCATCCACTCATCAAGATTCCTCTTGAAGAGAGTCAATGAGGGACTTTGCCTAACCTGGACTGGAATTTTATTCCAGAGTGAAGGGAGCCTCTGGGTTATGAATATGTCCCTCCAGCATGTTCTATTTATTTCAGTGCTGAGGTTCAAGTCTCTCGAGCGCGTAGCTCGATGTGATTTGGATTTTCTGAGGTGCAGCATGTCCATTAATTCCGGGTTGGACATGGCTTTATACGTCAGGCACAGATCGCCTCTGAGCAGGCGGTATGCCACTGAGTAGAGCTGGAGTTTCTTTAACTGGGCAGCATATGGCATCTGTTTGAGCCCTTTGATCCTCTTGGTGAGGTACTTTTGGGGTCTTTCCAGTTGCAGCAGGTGTCTGGTAAGGTACATCCCAAAAGGGGCATTGTACTCAATTATGAGCCTGATGAGGGATGAGTAAAGAGGCATGATGACCTCCCCTGATCTAGATGTGAATCCCTTCACGATTAGGTGGGCTATATAAAATGTTTTTCTACCCACTTTGGCCACGTGGTTGTCAAATGAGAGATTGCTATAAACTTGGGTCCCCAGGTCCCTAATTACTTCTTCTGTACTTAATGGATTACCACCTTTGTGGTAATTGTGGGCACTTTGTTTTTGCCAAAGGGGATGACTATACACTTTTTGGCGTTTAGCTTGAGGCCATGGCTCTGGCACCAGTTGTCTGTTTCTATGAGGCCCTTTTGTAGGATGCTTGTGTCGGCTGGAGAGTCGATTATGGTGCCCAGTTTGCAGTCATCTGCGAACTTGGTCAGCCACAGTCCTTCCGTGTTGGCCTGTACCTCCAAGAAATATATACCGAACAAGAGAGGTCCCAGGACTGAGCCTTGTGGGACGCCACTTGTAACTGGTTTGGAGTCTGACATGGCTCCAGCAATTCTAACCATGTGGGTTCTGTCCTTGAGGCAGTTTGCAATCCATCTAGTGACATACGGGTTTATATTTAAACTGGTGAGCTTATCTATAATGCCCGAGTGGGGTATTGTATCGAAGGCTTTTGTGAGGTCCAGGTAGGCTGTGTGGACCGCCTTCCCCTCGTCAATGGCCTTGTTGACTGTTTCAAAGAAATCGACCAGGTTTAAGAGGCAAGATCTGCCCTTAACAAAGCCGAACTGGGTAGGATCCAGTGTCTGTAGGTCCCCAATATCTTTATTTATGAGGTCCATGATGATCCTTTCCATAACTTTGCAGACCAAGCTAGTCAGGCTTATGGGGCGATAGTTTCCAGGATCCGTTGAGGCACCACCTTTGTGGAGAGGGACCACTGTTGCTGTACCCCACTCTTTGGGTACATATCCTTTAGTAAGGCTGAGATTGAACAATAGTTTTATGTTTGGGTTTAACTCTTCTTGGAGTTCATGTAGGACGCAGCCCGGGACACCGTCTGGTCCCATTGATGCTGTGTTTTTTGCTTTGGAGAGGGCGGCTCTTACCTGAGCATCTGAGATGTCAGGGGGGGAGCACTCTTCTAAGATAGATATTTGCCCTTTTGGTGGGGGGGGGGGTTGCGCTGAACCTGTCAGCTAGGATGTTGGCAATGTCTGTGGGTTTGGTGTATTTTTTGTCATTTTGGACTAATTCTGAGCATATCTGGGAATTCCCACCCAGGTTCCTAACACAACTAAAGAAAGCCTTGTGATTATCCTTAGTGTCCTGTGCAATTTTTCTCTCGAAGCTGGCCTTAGACGATTTTATGAGTGCCCGTAGTTTTTTGTTAATACTGATCAGAGATGCCTTCCTTTTCTGGGATTTTGCTGTATCATGTAGTAGCTTCCTCCTTCTATTGTATAGTTTGTTTATGGCTGGGGTCCACCAGACAGGACGTCTGCCTTTGGAGGATTGGGTCTTGGTTTTATTTGGGATTGCATAATCCATGCATTCCTGAAGGTGTTCATAGAATGCGTTTATAAAGGATTCTGCGGTCTGGGCCATATTTTCCACAGGCCCGAGGGCTTTAAAGGATTCCACCTCAGTTTTGAGGAGTGTGAAATTTGTTTTAGAGAAGTTTTTCACTGTGGTTTTCTGGGCAGGGGGTGGGGTCGGGATGTGAATATCCAGTGAGATTAGTTTATGGTCTGATCTTACCAGTGAGGGATACACTTCTGGTCTGGAGCATAGAGTCCCCATGTTGGTGATGATCAGGTCCAGTATGTTTTCCCCTCTTGTGGGAGTGGTAACAAGTTGTTCCATAGCATTTGAGTATATAAATTCTAGGAACCTTTGGGCTAGGGTGTTGGAGCTAGAGTAATGCTCTCAGTGTATGTTTGGGTAGTTGAAGTTGCCCAATATAATGGTGTTTGGAGAGACCTTCATATTTTCCAGTGTTCTCAGGAAGGCCGAGTGGGGTTCCTGGGTTTGGGAGGGTGGTCTGTAGCAGGCTATAAACTGGAAGGCAGTTTTACCCACTGTTAGTTGCACATGGATAGTCTCTGATGCTTCGTGCTATGCCACCAACCTGGATGTGTGGGTATCTTTGATGAATATTGATACTCCCCCTCCTTTTGTGGTTCGGTCCAAGTTTTGGGGCCGAAAAGCATGGTATGAGGTATAACCTGGTAGTGCTGGGGTGCTCTTGGGAGCCTTGAACTAGGTTTCTGTTACTGCACAGATATCGATGTTCTCCATGCTAAGGAGAGTTTTGAGTGCATGCATCTTGAGGTTTAGACTTCTGGCATTGAGTAGCATTACTCTTAGTTTCTTATCCCTTGTGATACCTATGGAGGTGGGTTTGTCTTTTGAGCCTTGCCTAAAAAAGGCACTATGGGGGTAGCAAGAGCCTTTGCCAATATCCGAAAGCCCACGGGTGACAGGTGCAAGCCGTCCCTAGCGAAGCATGGGAAGAGTTAGACAGCCACATTTCTACTTTGATGAGGTAGTCCTGGGTTACAGTTTACAGTTTAGTTAAGTTGTCTCGTGCATATTAAGGTGGAATCATCAGCATATTTTATGATATTGGCCTTGTCTGTTTCATGTCCAGAAATTTCGGCGTTAAAACATACAGCCACTTAATATAATAGAAAGCATGTACCATTCACAAGCCTAACCTTCAGTATTCTGATGTTTGATTAACTCAGCACTTGACAAAGAGTGCTGCTGGGAAAAAAAATGAAGCACTTAACTTTATCAGCAAAACGTAAAACTCAACAAAGTTAACTGTTACTAGATATATATATATATATATATATATATATATATATATATATATATATATATAGATATAGATATATATGTATATAAATATATATATCTAGCTATATGTATGTACTGACATAAACACATACGCACACAAGTATATATAAACAATAATCCCGAAACAATTCCAAAAAAAAAGTCCACAAGGTCACCAAACTGTAACTGTAACCAAAACAGATGTATAAAGATGGACTTTGACTTTACCAGCTCACATCTGAGGAAGTTTTTAAATGAAAACATAATGCTGACGTTAATGTAGGATTTTTATTGTGTATTGTCTTAATAAAATTTGTGTATTGTAGAGGGCACTGTCCAAGAGCTTTATTGCTTCACCTTCCTAGGTTACCTTGGTTTTGGTTATAAGCAATAATCCCCTACTGTATGTGTGTTTATCAGGATTACCCACAGTAGCTGTGGTTTGATCACGTGGTTGAAGCCCGAGTGATTAAACAAACCCAGCCATGAATAAATCCTGAAATACTCACAAAAAATCTCTCCAAAGCAGATTATTACCTCTTATGGGATGGCATAAATAGCTTCACTGCACTTGCGCCTCATATGGAACTGGCAACTATGCCGAGTTCTACAGAAATGCTTTATACAAACACCTGTATAACTGCATTAACTCAGCTATACCTGATAGGACCAAAACAAGTTCCTCAAGGAAGTGCAAACCTGCCTGGCGACAACTGCCATTAACAGGCTTTACAATAAGAAGGAAGAAATTGCTGTCTAAGACTAAGAGGGCACAAGCCCTAAATTGGAAACAATCCCTCCTCAGCTTAAACAAGCAATTAGGACTTCTTGTGAAGTCCTCCAAAGCAAATGATGAATCCAGCTTAGCTTCCTCAACTAAGGGCAACCATAAGGTATTCTTTAGTTACATCCGTAACCTAAAAGGAAAGACCCAGATTTGTGCCGAACTGGTAGTTAATGATACCACATATACTGAGCCTGTGGACATTGCTAAACTGTTAGCTGACAGGTTCTGTGAAAACGTCACTCCCCTGACCCCGCTACACATACCTCATGACATCCTTACCACCTGTCTTCTACCTTGTATCTCTAAAGAGCAGGTCGCGAATGTCCTCTCTAAGGTCAAAAACATAGCACCGGGACCTGATAACATCCCAGTCTGCATCCTATGTGGGCTCAAACAAGAATTATTAACACCACTGGGTACTCTTTTCAGTCATAATCTAAGCACTGGCTTTGTCCCAGCTGAATGGAAAAAGGCCACCCTTATCCCCTTGCACTTCCAGTGACCCTGGGAACTATAGACCTATTAGCCTGTCTAGCCTTATCTGCAAGGCCATGGAGCATATCATCATGGACCTTATCAACAAAGCTATAGGTAATCTCTAAACATTGGACCGTACCCAATTTGGATTTGTCAAAGGGAGATCATGCCTGTTAAACCCGGTGGACTTCTTCGAGACAGTCACTAAGGCCCTTGACAAGGGAAAATCTGTGTATACACCCTACCTAGGTGTAGCCAAGGCTTTTGACACTATCCCCTACTCAGGCATCATTGACAAACTCACCCAGCTAGGTATCAACCCTTATATCATTAAATGGGTCGCTAAGTGGCTCGCTGATAGAACCCATATAGTCAAAATAGGGGAATCCACCTCAAACAGCAGACCTGTAACCAGTGGTGTTCCAAAGGGATCAGTCCAGGGAACTCTGTTGTTTGGAAGCTATTTCTCTGAAGTACAGGGTAAAATTAAAGGTATGTGGCTGATAAAGTTTGCTGATGACTGCATACTGGGAGCGGTCATAGAATATCCAAATTATGTCGACATCCTATAAGAGGATCTTACACAAACAAATGATTGGTGGCAAAGTCATGGCCTTAAACTCAATGCAAAACAAATGTGTTATCATCCCTTTCAGTAATAGCGATGTTCCTGCTAACTACCACATCAATAACAGCACCCTAAGTATGCACTCAGTGGTGAGAGACCTGGATACACAGGTTGACAGCAACCTTACCTTTGATCACCATGTTTCTACATGGGTAAGAAGGCCATTCTATATTGCTCATCTCATAAGTAAGGGCATTGCCTTCAGAAAAAAAGAAGTTATAACCTCCCTATACACTTCCCTCATCAGGCTAGTAATTGACTACAATGCCCCTTTTGGTATGTACCTTTCCAAGCACCGGCAGCAACTGGAGAGAGCACATAGGTTCCACACAAGGAAAATTCGAGGTCTTCAGCATCTGCCCTATGAGGATCATCTGAAATCACTGTCACTTTATTCTGTTTCATACAGACTACTCAGAGGTGATCCCTGCCTTGCATATAAGGCAATCTTTGACCCTGCTTTACTGGAAATTTTGCATATGCGTAAGTCAAAGGGTATATGGGTTACTTGCTCTAAAGGCCTTAACCTGGTATGCGACATTAATAGAACCTGCTGGAGGGGCAGATTTGTCTCTCACAGGTTACGACACCTTTGGAACAGACTCCCACTTCATGTCAAACAGCACCAAATTAGCCCTCTTCAAATGCAATCTGGACAGTTGGATGTGTAATTTAAATTCACCCAGGGTGTTCCACCTCTGTCCGTCTTGGACAGGGGTGATAGGTCTGATTGTGGAAATAGGGATAAAACTTGACTAGGCTTGAAAGAGCCCTAGGATCATTAGTCTAGTAACCATTTATGATCCTAAGATCCTAACAGGAATGGATTATTGCTTTATACAATAACATTATTTAAGAAAGAAATTACGTTGTTGTTGTGTCTTTCGGCTTTTCCCGGTTAGGGGTTGCCACAGCAGAACTCCGGTCTGCTAATGATTGGCAGCAGATTTTTACATGCCGAGTTGCCAGCTCTGACGCACAACCTTCAATGAAGGTACGCCCATTCACGCATATCTCCACACAGAAGACGCTCTAGCTGAGAATCAAACGGGACAACATCTTACTGTGAGGCGACAACGCTACCGCAGCACCACCACCGCAGTAAGAAAGAAATTATGTACTTTTCGTAAATAATGTGATCGTATAACGGAACTTTGGTGTTTTTTCGCCTTCTGTCTTGAAAGCTGACACTGCGCATGCATATGGTACATCCGCACATTTGCAAAATTCATCAGGGGCTCCACAGCACTCTCACTGTCTTTTTTTTTTCCTTTTCTTTTTGTTGCTGGGTTATGTTCTGTCACAAAGTTATGAAAAGAGAAATGTTTGTGCACTTGAAAAAAATAGGAGTGGTAGTAGAAATATGAAGCAAATCAGAGATGTTCTGTGAATGTGTTGAAACATTTCATTTTTTCCCTCATTTTCTAGTATTACTCATAACATATGTTAACAGTAGGTAGTAAAGCATATGTCAATGGAAAGTCTGCTCACGCAAGAATACTTGAATGGCCAGACGTTTTCTACAGGTATATGCTCGATTTACAACTGGCACATTGGTTGGACCGTCCAGTCAGTGTGCATGTTTTTGAATTGCAGTGAGCCATTATTTTATAAATATATTTATTAGATATAAATACTGTATTTAATATATATGTATATATAATTCTATTTTATTTACATTTGTTTTCCAGGGTAGTACACTGATCACAGCTCATCATTTGCAGGTACTGCCTAGGTGAAATAATTTACAAAGAAGAAAAAACAGAGAGACAGTAAGCTCCAATATGTAACAAAAATAAAAATAAAAAAACAGACTAGAAAGTAATAATGTATAACAAGAACTGTATAGTAGCAATTAATAGATGTAGGGACATTTAAGAAAGAAATGTATGTTTTACAATTTTACATACTCATATGTTTAGGTTTGCATGTTGGTGGAAATGCTGTGGGTAATGAGCGTCAGGGCACAGGAGGGTGGATGAGGTGGAGTTAAGAGGTGTTAGTAGTTGAAAGAGAGTAAGGCTAGAGATTGAGAGGCCCTTGCTTGAAGTGGTCTGCCATGTGGAAAGGGCAGTTTGTTTGGTGTGGAAAAATTTTTAAGTTCATCTATGAGGGCAGAATGGGATTATAGTTCCCTAGAAAAAGATTCCCATATTTTAGTAGTAAAGATAGAGAAGGACTAATTGATGCCATATAACTTGATTTGTGGGGTTAGAGTGGCAGGGGGTTGTTTGGGAGAAACATCTGAGGTTGTAGAGTGTGTGTTTAGTATAAAGTTTGGCAACTAGTGGTGGGAATGAGTTTGTATGGAGACGTTTGAAAATGAGGGTGTCTACTAGCAGGTCTGTCCTGTGCTGCCCTGGTACTAGCAGGTCTACTGTGTGCTGCACTGGTACTAGCAGGTCTTCTCTGTGCAGCACTGGCACTAGCAGGTCTACTCTGTGCTGCCCCTGTACTAGCAGGTCTGCTCTGTGCATCACTGGTACTAGCAGGTCTGTTCTGTGCATCACTGGTACTAGCAGGTCTGTTCTGTGCATCACTGGTACTAGCAGGTCTGTTCTGTGCATCACTGGTACTAACAGGTCTGTTCTGTGCATCACTGGTACTAGCAGGTCTGTTCTGTGCATCACTGGTACTAGCAGGTCTGTTCTGTGCATCACTGGTACTAGCAGGTCTGTTCTGTGCATCACTGGTACTAGCAGGTCTACTGTGTGCAGCACTGGTACTAGCAGGTCAGCTGTGTGCAGTACTGGCACTAGCAGGTCAGCTGTGTGCAGTACTGGCACTAGCAGGTCTACTCTGTGCTGCACTGGTACTAGCAGGTCTGTTCTGTGCATCACTGGTACTAGCAGGTCTACTGTGTGTTGCGCTGGCACTAGCAGGTCTGTTCTGTGCATCACTGGTACTAGCAGGTCTGTTCTGTACAGCACTGGTACTAGCAGGTCTTCTCTATTCTGCACTGGTACTAGCAGGTCTACTTTGTGCTGCACTGGTACTAGCAGGTCTCCTCTGTGCAGCACTGGTACTAGAAGGTCTCCTCTGTGCAGCACTGGTAGTGATTCAGCTTTTTAAGGTTGAGGCGATGGTGCTCATGAGCTACCAGAAACCTAAAAAATTTTGACCAACAACAATTTACAAATATTCTAAAATGCACCAACTGGCACCCACTTAAAACTCTCCCACTAGAAAATGCCATAGACCATTTCAACAAAATATTTCTAAACACTCTCAACAGCCCTGCCCCAATTTGTACCAAAAGAATAAAACCTAACCACACTCCCTGGTTAACAAAGACCACAAAACAACTTTTACAAACCAGGGACAAAGCCTGGAAAGAATGGCAGAACAACAAAAATAAAGCAAATCTAATAAAATATAAACGTATGAAATAAAGCAAAAAAGCTAGTAAGTTCAGACAGAAAAAAGCTTTTCTCCAACCAACTGGCTTACCATAAAAAATAACCCAAAACTTTTCTGGAAAAGTATCACAAACCTCCGTACCCCGGGCTCCAAACAAATCCCTTCATCTAGACAAAACACTTTCACAAATGGCCACCATGTTCAATTCACAGTTTATCACTAGCATAAACAAACTAATAACAGAGTCTATTTCCACTACAACCTCTATCCCCCTTCAACTCTGTTCCAAGACACTGACTGCCACTTAAATACACTTTTCCCCACTCACATAAATAAATGTTCTCCCCTTTACCAAAGTGCAACTGCACCATCTAACCCTTTCCTTTCTCCTTGCAACCAATACCAACGTCATTAATCCTGAAGCTCCATTAAAACCATGTTTCATCTTCTCTGACAACCTTCCTCCAGAATACTTAAAATGCACTGCAGAAGCTATTGCATATCCTGTCAGCATTCTTATTAGTTGCTTTATCATAGAGTCCTATGTTTCCAACCTCTGGAAAAAAAATCTATCATTAGCCCACAACACAAAGGAGGCAGTTCCAATGAACCACCTAATTATTTTCCAATCTCCATCTGCTCTCCTCTATTAAAACTACTAGAAAAATGTATGCATAAACAATGACTTCACCATCTTACACATAACAATCTACTTACCCCCACCCAACATGGCTTTCACTCATCACACAGTACAAGTACTGCACTAACCTCCTTCATGGATACTGTGAACAAATCCATTGACTCTGGTAACATTACTTCAGTACTTTTACTAGAAATGTCAAAGGCTTTTCACAAAGTATCACACAAAAAACTTCTTACATTTTCCAATACTGACTGCTCTTCACCCTGCCACCATTGGTTTTCTACCTGTCTATCAAACCATCAGCAATGTGTAAAATGGCAAAATAGTCTATCCCAGTACCAAACTAACCAAACTGGAGTGCCACAAGGATCCATCCTCAGTGCCCTACTCTTCAATATTGTTACCAACAACTTGCACACCACTTCCCCTCTGCTCCATTATCTAATAAGCAGGTGGTGCTACCATCATTTCCTCCTCAAATAACACACAGCACCTCCAACAAGTAACACAAGAGACCTTTAGCTCAATTGAAGGCTGGCTGAGAAAATCACAATTATTCTTTCATCCCAAAAAAACAAAACTTCTACTGTTCGCA
>NC_056727.1:4480555-4578055 GCF_019279795.1 Protopterus annectens | reverse complement strand
CTAGGGGCACTATTCCATGTGGAGACTGCACCTCCTGTAAATGGATATCAAAAGATACGATTTTTTTACATCCTGAGTTAACACAGGAAGTTGTTATCAAATGTTCAGCAAATTGTGAAGATACTAACATTGTTTATTTAGCTACTTGTGGGTCATGTCCTGCATTCTATGTGGGCATGACAACTAGGAGGCTAAGAGACAGGATACAAGAACATCTGTATGCCATAAAGAAAAAAGATAGTAAGAATGCACTCTTTAAACATGTTTCTGAATATCCAGATCACACCTTTACATTTAAAGTATTACAGAAAAGGGTGCCCAACATTAGAAAAGGTGATAATTTTAATGATCTGGAACATCTAGAACTTGAGTGGATATTTAGAATTAGAGCACACAAATATCCTGGCCTCAACAGTTATGTTAGTATCAGATCACATTTAAAAAATAGGAAATATCATTAAATAGATACTTTGATAGCACCCCAGACTGAATCTTTGATTCAAAAAGAAATGCACAATTATGTTCTATACTATTGTCCTACACAATATGTCCCTTAAGTAATACTGATATGATCATTATTTCTCTATTTTTTAGGATATACATTAGGAAGGATGAACAGCCTTGTGTTCTATCCTAATAGATTGTTCCTAATTGTAAGGTTATTTGTAAAGCTTGGTTTCATCATGCTTTCTATCCATCATATTTTTTGCTTTCAAATTGCATATCAAACATATTATAGAGATGTACTTTTATGAAATGTTTTTATTCAATATTTATTATGCTGTCAATATTTAGAATTTCATTATCTTGTTATATGGCATGATCTTTTTCAGTACAATATGAGATATGAGGTTTTTGAAATAACATTATTTTTATGCATTATTTTTATGTTTTATATTATGGATTTGTTGATTTATATACAGTCTTTATGATAGAGTTTCTACTTGGTTTTACACATACTCTAATGTTTAAATACAAATTCAAATACACAAATGTATACTTTATATATTTTCATTTTTTGACTAGCTATAACATCATCGGCATCTTCTGATGCCTACACACATGCATTATATTTATGTTTTTATATTTTTTACTTATTTACTAATATGTTGTACATCTAAGACATTTCTGCCATATAATGACATTGGTTTTTTATCTCTATATTATTATTTATACATAAGTACATTTTCATATATTTCTACATTGGCATTTTTATTGTGTAATTTTGAACATCTATACATGGCATAGATAACAATTACAGCCATTATTCCTGTTGCAGTATCATATACAATGATTCTTACATTAGTCAACATTTAGATAATATAATTCTTTACACATATTTTCTAGAAAGGTAATATTTTAATTATTTAGATTTTATAATGCTTATAAAGCAAATAGATTGTTTTTTAATGAAAGGAACCAATCATAGATGCTCGACACTCAGACACACTTTAAATGTCTTGACCAGCCCGTAACATCCTGCATTAACAATTTGACGTTCTTATTTTTTAACAACGATTACTTCTATGAATAGTTGATTATGATATATGAAGCTGCTTGGCTTAATTAAAGTGATCGCCAAAAACATATATCTTTTGTTAAGTAAGGGCGATGAATGATTTACATTACAAGAATAAATGCTATGCTTTTAACTATGGATATGCGTATAGTGAGCATGGCATAATATATGAATTGAATGGGCTATCGTAATGTCTTTTTAAATAATGGAGCATCAAAAATGACATGGTATTTTGCTAACAACATGTACCGCTTAACTTATAACTTGAATATTTACTATAATAAGCTTACAAAAGTAATGTTATTTTGTTTTAATATAGTTTTGCAATCTTTTAGATAAATATATATGTATAACTTTAAATAGTAGTGAATCTAAGAAGTGAATGAATTAATTGATGAATCATCTGATATACCTTAATGAATTAAATAGTTAATTGGCTCATTGAGTCATTATCTAAGATATAAAAGGAATGATTCAGTGTTTGTTTTTATACTTGTCTGATGAAGCGTGCTTTTTTGGTGGCACGCGAAAGCGCTTACTTTTCCTGGGTTTAAGAATAAAGCTTTTGAAAATATTCGTGGTGTTTGGTCTACTCTCGTTTCTAATATATATATATATATATATATATACATACATACATACACATACACGTGTGTATATCAGTACCTAGATAGATACAGATAATGATATATATATATATATATATATATATATATATATATATATATATACATACATACATACATACACATACACGTGTGTATATCAGTACCTAGATAGATACAGATAATGATATATATATATATATATATATATATATATATATATATATATATACATACATACATACATACACATACACGTGTGTATATCAGTACCTAGATAGATACAGATAATTATATATATATATATATATATATATGTATATATATATATATATATATATATATATATATATGTGTGTGTGTATGTACACACACACACATACCTATATAAATGGATGCACTTTATTTAAAATAAAAAAACAAAGCTGACTGCAAAAATATCGACCACATATGCATAGAAACACAGAAGCTGACACATCAGTTCACAAGAGCCAGGAAATAGCCTTGATGCATCCAAACTTATAGTTTAATAAAGAAACACATCAAAACATCATTTGCTAATTATATATACTAACTAGGAGGTCACACAAACATGGGGTAAGAGCAAATTTTCCAGCCATAGAAATTATGCAGTCTCACACACCTATCAGTCAGTTGTCAACCTAACACAAGTTCAGCTATTTCAGTAACTCCCATGTAAGTGTGTGTGTGTGTGTGTGTGTGTGTGTGTGTGTGTGTGTGTGTGTGTGCATCTAAAAAAATCACCATCAATGCACTGGTCTTAAAATTAAAACATGTCATAGTAGCCCACAAGTGACTTTGAAATCTGAATAAACACCAATATTGCAAATTGAAGATGTCAAGAATAAGATACAGTGACTTTTATCAGAGGCAGCAAAGATTCAGTCAGGAAAATAATTGCTGCTCTACTGTACATGATATCTGTACTCAAAGATCTATGTGTACCACAGTGTTGCTGTCTTTTTTAAGCTAATACAGTACTATACAGTGCCATGCCTGGAGAGGGGAGGCTTGCAGGAATAACAATAACACAGGCATATATAACCTGTGTTCCATTATTTGTAAAGCCCCAACTTCTTGCAGCAGTTTGTGAGCCATAGTTTCTAGTTTACAAGATTACAGAAGAGATGTTTAACATACCTATGAAACATAACTGATATTTTTCTTGTTGCTAATTGCAAATATATCCAGTAAAGCAATGGGGTGGCATCTTGTTTTGGTTTGGTTTGGTTGTATAGTGTTGAAATTCTATCTTTACTTATTTTTGCTTTTCTCCACAGATGTGAATGAGTGTGAGACCAGCAATCCATGTGACCAGCTGTGCTACAACATTATTGGTTCATACTTTTGCCAGTGTAGACAGGGGTTTGAGATGAACAGAGACAGAGTGTCATGCAGAGGTACAGTATAACAATGTCAAAATATAAAGAAAATCTTGGGTTCTTGCAGCAAAAAGATTCATGTTATTGCTATCTGCCTACATGCCTGATAAGGAGATACTGTAGCTGGAATATTCCATAGCTACTGCACAGACATTAATGGATTGATTGGTTTGCCTTCAGTGATGTCACCTGATGCATGTTGGGATGTGAATTGTATGATGCATTAGTTATACTCAAGTTATAATTTTGGCATAAATTTAGAACATGCCAGCTCATGTTTCAAGCTCATTTGTAAATCAGGAACATGATCCATTTTGTATTGTTAGATAAAAAGGTGGAATAAACATCTCAGATTGTGTTGCTTGTCATTCTATTGAAGTTTTAAAGTAGATTACAGAGTAAGCAAAATCATTCTCATCCCAGAGTGTATCTTCAAACTGATCCATATTTTGTACAGGCCAATGTAGCCTGACTTAGCAGTTCCTCTCATTATATGCCATTTCTATATATTTAAGCTTGCTCAGTGTACCCCATGTTAGGTTCTTCATCAAATCTCAATAGCAGTAACCATTTGAAATGTCAGGGCCCAATAGAGTGAATCCTGGAACACGGAGACTGCATGGCCAAAAGAACAGACTTCCATATACTAAGTCTCTGAGGTAGCCATTTCTCATAAAATTTCCTTTTCTCCAGGGTATGATGATCTTGGAGTGGGTATGTATGAGTCTCGGGGGGGGGAGGGCTTGCCACCCTACACGCACACACACACACACACACACACACACACACACACACACACACACACACACACACACACACACATTTGGAGGTGAAGGGGGGCTTGCCTCCCTTCAAAACAGAAGTTTAAATGAGAAGGGTGATCTTCGAGATTCACTCTTTTTCTGGGTTTTTGGTCTGGTTGTTTTGGCTTGTTGCACTTAGCATTTCAAGTGCTAACATTTCAATAGGGATACCTCAATAGCTCCTACAGTTTTGTGTCCAGCATATTTGGGATGTTTGATAATGGAAAAAATGAAGCCTAAGAGTGTCTGTAGCGTTGTGTTCTTTCATTTCCACTTGCAGTTGTAGAGCTAAGAGAATGATTGGTAGTTCAAGTTTACTGAAGTCTTTCCAAGTCAGACAGCATGAAGGACACTGTTAAGTGTGAAATGTCAGTCATTGTTTACTGGGTAGCTCAGGCATGAGTAGCAGAAACCCTGGCACTTCAGACTGTGGCACTGACATCTCATTTGGAAGGAGTTCCTGCAGCTACTGCCTGTAGGTGTAACTAAAATGGCCAGTAGAAGTTTATTTCAAGAAGACAGAGGAAGTCACTGACAAAATTACAGGCTACCAGGTGTTTCTGAGTTAAAACAGTAGGAAGAAGTACTGTAATTCTAAATAAATGGAGAGAACCCAATGAAGAGGAAGATTAGTAAATAATGTCATCTTATAGCCCTAGAGATGCCCTGTGGGATAAAGAAGCCTTAGCTAAAATAAAATCAAGTGACTTTGGGGCAGAATGAACTGTAATACAGGTTCAGTAATATACTTCTATAATCAATATATCACAAACTGTTTGAGTTTCTGGACATAGAGGTCCTTTAAGCAGACAGCTCTCACTGTTTTAAAAATGGGAAAGTCCCTCATTTCTTTTACAACGTAATTATTTTATATAGTAAAAAAGTTGCAGTTTATAAAGTTAAGGTCAGGCTTACCTTACTGGCCTCTGTGCAGAGAACTTTGTAGGTAGCAGAAGCTCAAAGATGACAAGACCCTGGCTGGTGATTCTTATACATCAGGGACATTCTTTTACTGTGTCTGTCTTGACAAACATTGAATTACGTATACTAGTCTATATCATGGCACCAGCAAGCTCACAGCCATAGTTTACTAAACACTGATTCTCAATACCATAGCATTCTGTGGTAATAATAACAGAATTCCTGTTACAAAATTATTGGCAAATTATTGTGTTCTCATGGATTCCAGAGAGATGTGCCTGAGAGACTATAGCAAATGGGAACTGAATACTGTTCGGGTATATAAGCAAATATATGTATATGTTAGAGAAGCAGGGGGAGAGAGAGACATGGGCAGGTAATGACATACAAATACCCAAATAAAATCCTTGATAGTTGTGATTTCCCTTGTCACTAAGCTCAGCTTAACCATTTAGTGTTACAGGCTGCTGAAGAGCCATGTCTGTATACTTGTGTTTGACTCTGTCACACTTCTTATGCTTAATGTGCGAGTACTAACAAGCCAGTTGTCTAAACATGAGCTTTCAGGCCACCAAATGTCCTTCCTGTTTTGGCCAAAAACAACTCCCATTTTTTTTGTATCACAACTAGACGGAGCAGCCATTGGCAAAGAAGTTTGACCTCTCTCTTAGCTAGAATACAAGTTGGCTCATTCTAAGATATTTTTTGTTAGAATATGGGCTACCTATTTTCCCATCTGCGCCCAAGAAAAACACCACCACACAATCTCGAAAAGCAAATGACAATTCATTACAAACTCACCCCCATGAGCTTCACTGCACTATCCTAAAAAAAGCCAAATGGCTATCCATGAAGCAAAGATCTAACCTACTCTTGGGATCTCAACAAACTGCTCCACTTCCAGGCAGCTAAATTTTATGAAAAAAACCCCTCCTTATGCAGCTCATGACACTACTCACATGCCACACTAATTCTCATTACCCCTGCAACAAAACTCAACAGCACTGCCTAGCTATCAGAATACAGCTCAAAAAGCACCTCTTCATCCAAGCCCAATTCTTCTCCTTCAATACAGGATGTATCACCAAATACACTATCCCTATCTGCTTTCCACTTCTTTTCTTTTCTCATAAAATTACTGAAGGTTGACACACTTTAGAAACTAATGTATATATTGTACGTTACACCCTGATTGTTCACGAGAAAGTTTATATAGTTTTTCTGTTTAACTAATCTGAACTGCTGTAGTATTGCTTACATTTCTGCATATTTTTGTGTGTGACTTTTTTTTTATTTCACCCAACTGAGTCTGAAATTGGTCAGTATCAATCAGTGCACTTTCCTGGTAAACAAATATAAATAAATCAATTAATTAAATTATTAATTAATTATTTGTTCCCAATGGGGCTTACTTAGTAAAATTTAAGTGTAAATAACATTAATTCATCATAAATGCTTATTATTTGCAATCTGTGTTCTCCTACTACATTTTGCATTGCAAGCTAATAAGCTCCTCAGACTTGGCCACTACCTCTGTCACCTCCTAACTTGTCATAATATGATACTCATCTCACTAGTGGTACTTGGTGGTGGGATTTCCAGATACCATCACCCATGGCTTCTACTAGTGGAAGTATCTGTTGCTTGATCCCTAATGCCCAAGCGGTTCTGCAGTGAATAAATTCCAAAGTTCTTGAGGTCCTTCTTAGTCCTACTTATCCATAATCAGCAAAATTATTATGGTGTACATGGCAGAGTCCCTATAGGTTGCAATAACCCATCCTTCCATTTGGGGCTGCCCTTCTTCTGAAGTAATCCACACCCTGCCCCATGATGAGAGACTGTGACAGTAGCTGCTCAGGACCTCTCACTGTAAAAAGCCCTCCAAAGTTGCACTATTGATCATACGCAGCTATTCTGGTCCAGTTAACTGCAGGAGTGCACAATACTGGTGGTCAAGTTGCTTTCAGCCATTTCTCACAGGGGCTTTGTTATTCCATACTTCCTGTTATTCAGTTTTTTTTTTTTCTTGTCCCTACGCTGGTGAAGTTTTAGTCTCATTTGATTGAATTTAAAATACATTTGACAGGAAGACTGTTTTTTTCTGAAGAGCAGTATTTCTTCCAAAAAAGGAATATGCATGTGCATAATGTGCTCCCAGAGATTTTGCAGAACTGTTCTCCAACAAATTGTGTATATAGTATTATCAGGTTTCTTTACAATTACTATCTTTCCTTGACCTTAATTATTTTGTATTATTCTTTTTTTAGCATACATTTAGAAGTAGTAGTTCTACATTTCATATGTTTGTTACTTTCATAATTCTGTAATGTTTTCATGAAATATGCTCTCTTATGTAGTCCAAGCAGTTTAATAAATGCTGATGGCCTCATTTTACTTGTTTCCACATTGCAGCCATCATTCTTGGTAGAAATTGCCTAATGCCCTGAGTTTAGTCACTTGAAGAAAGATGCTTTTCAGTGCATTCTGCATGGTACCTTATCATAGGTATGAGTTTCACAGTTGTGAGTACTGCAACCTGGAAACTCACTGTATGAAAGTACTAATGTGCAGTGGCTGATACAACCATGTGCTAATGTGTATTAGCAGTGGAATGTATTGGAACTAAATTAACTTCCCCTCTGCAAACACCTCGGAATAGCACATACAGAAAAGGAAAGCAGGTAGGAGGAAGAGCCCCCTCTGCAAACTGCACAGTGGTGTAAATGAAAAAAAATGATAGCAGGAAGAAGCAGGGTCTTCCAAGCAACAACTGCACCAGTAGCAGCAAGCTCAACACACAACCCCACCCATAAATGACCCACAAGTAACACAGATCACTGCAAACACTATAGACAACAGAAAGGAGATAAAGTCCCCTTCAACCCTTACGCAAAGACCCACAACAAGTACCACAAAGCACTACAGACAGCACAAAAGAAGCAGATGTCCCCTACAACCCCTGCCCAAAGGGCCACAAATACCACAAAGCACTACAGACAGCACAAAAGAAGCTAATGTCCCCTACAACCCCTCCGCAAACATCCACAACAAGTACCACAAAGTACTGCAGACAGTACAAAAGAAGTTAATGTCCCCTACAACCCCTTCCCCAAAGACTCACAGCAGGTACCACAAAGCACTACAGACAGCACAAAAGAAGCTAATGTCTCCTACAACCCCTCCACAAACACCCACAACAAGTACCACAAAGCACTACAGACAGCACAAAAGAAGCTAATGTCCCCTGCAGCCCCTCCCCAAGACCCACAAGTACCACAAAGCACTACAGACAGCACAAAAGGAGCTAATGTCCCCTACAGCTCAAGCCCACAGGTAAGCACAACATACACACACAGTAAGGGGAGCAGCCTCCCTTGTAGACCCCCCCACCCCTCAAGTGGCACATTTGAAAAAAACTCAGCAAAGGGGAGCTGTGGCTGATTGCACAGATTAGCCATAACATCTCAAAATAGCAAGGAAAAATGAGTCTCCTGCCTACACATCAGACAGATGCACACACTACTGATAGGACAGCACAAACCACCATGGCAGAGATAAGGAAACATGTGAGCCATGTAGCTACAGAAGCAGTGCAGTACTGGATGGCAGCATGCAGTTCCATGCAGCACTGAGCTGCATTCAGAGACACTGGGTGGGAAACATGCAGTACGCCAAGTAAAGTGGACAAAATTCATGGGGGTGTACATCAAGCAGGTAACAGCCTGTAGCATGGAACAAGTGTGAAAGGGAATGCAAAAGGTTAGAGAAGGACACACACACACACACACACACACACACACACACACACACACACACACACACACACACACACAACTGCAAGGTAAAAGGAATTCTACGATGCATCCCAGGAGGCAAGGGAGAGAGAGAGACAGCACAGGACTCTGTACAGTGAACTCTGAAAGATAAGGTGGCCATACACACTGCCCAATGAATCATGAAGTGGTTGGCATGTGGAAGTGAGATATATGGGTTGTGAACTCTTATGTGCAGTCTCAGAGACATAAAAAAAAAAACCTAGCCAAGCTAGAGACTGCACTGTGTGATTCTTTGAAACCTCTTGTAAAAGAGGATTATGGGATGTATGCAAATGGCCCCTTAAGGACATCAGGTGTTTCAGCTCTATGGCAGAACTGAATGCCCATGACTTATTTGTTTTTAAGTCGATTAATGGACAAATTCAGGCCAGTAAACCAAACCCCGTTAGCTGTGGACATGCATGTTTCAGTCTTGTTATGACATCATCAGCACAGCATAAGTGGAGTGTTTGGCTAACCTTTAGAAGCACAGGGTTGTTCTAGAATCCTCTTTTGCAAGGGGTTTTAAGGAATAACACAGTGCAAACTCTACCTTGGATAGGTTTTTCTTGTTTTTTCCAGTTGGATTGTCTGTGTTTCCTGTTTACTCTGTTATTTAGTCTCAGAGACATCAAGAGGAATTACTGTTATCCAGATGTAGGAACCTCCAGGTGTACAGGGCCACCCTTCTAGGAAGTGACCCAGCACTTATATATTGATGGATGCCCATATTATCATGAAGCTATGTTGATAAGTAAAATGTGCTGGAAGCACCAAGAAGCAGGAGTGTTGCAAGGTAAGAGCTATCACAGTAGGAAGGGCTGTCACAGTAGGAAGAGCTATCACAATAGGAAGGGCTATCACAGTAGGAAGAGCTGTCACAGTAGGAAGGGCTGTCACAGTAGGAAGGGCTATCACAGTAGGAAGGGTTATCACAGTATCAATCTTGGGTGAAGAAGAGCTTGTGTGATGGGTGCTCTCATCCTTGATCTCATGCAACAGCACAGTATCCAAATGCTTCAAAATGTATAAGATACACCCTGCACTGACTGTATACATCACAGCGACCATGAAACAGTTACAAACCACTTTGCAGTTAAGCCATGATAAATGACAGATTTAATTTTTATCCCTGGAATAATAAAGGGGGATGTTCCAGGGTGACTTTCTGCCACTGCTGCTCTTTTGTCTTGCCCTTAGCCAATTAAACTGTCTACTTAACAGATTAGGTCATGGCTACAATTTGGCTCCCAGAAAACACTGTAAAGACTGATCATCTTTTTGTAGATGATTTAAAACTGTACAGTTCATCAGATGAGGAACTGAAAGCACAACTTACAAGTGATCAAAACTTTTTCAGATGATTCAACAACGTCATTTGGTCTTGATAAAAGTGCAAAAGTAACGTTAAAAGCAGGAAAGCTGCCCCACCAAGAAAACATCCGTTTGGGACAGGAATGTGATATAAAATCTTGAGCAAGGGGGAATGTATAAATATTTGGGAATTGATGAACGATCAACAGTAAAACATGAACAAATGCGAATAAAACTTGGTGGGGAATATTTTAGAAGACTTTAATACTGAAAACAGCATTTACATCTAGTCAAAGTTAACTTTATTGTCATTCAGATCAACAAATGCAGTGCATCACTGGATGAAATTTCTTTGCTTCAGGCTTGTGTGCATTAAAAACAGGAAGAAATTCTAGATAGTACAGATATAAATACACATATAGATGACTTACCCACCATCATTTTTAAGATAGGATAGCAGCATAGCATAATTCACAATTCCTGTACTTGTGCAAGTAATAATTTAGTTCATATTGCATAACTTCGATAAGTAGAATAATTTAATTCTACAACAGTAAAGACATTCATATTGCACTTATTGTGTTCTCACAAACTGAGAGAGTGTTGACATTGTTAAGGTTAGTTGTTCAACAGACTGATTGCTTGTGGAAAGAAACTATTCCTGAATCATGATGTTCCACACCTAATGCTTCTCTATTGTTTCCCTGAAGACAGCAAATGGAACAGTCCATGTGCGGGATGATACTTGTTCCTTATCAGTTTATGACCCTGCCATAGCATCTGCAAGAGTAATGGTCCTGTAAGGACTGGAGGTTAGATCCTGTAATTTTCCTGGCCTGCTTTGCAAACTTCTCTAATGCCTTGCGATCTGCATATGAGCAGTTTCCATACCAGACTGTGATATTGTTAGTTAGTATGCTTTCCATTGTGGCCCTGTAGAAGGTCATGAGGATGTGGGAGGGGAGGTTTTCTCTGTGTGGCCTCTGGAGAAAGTGGAGAAGTTGTTCAGCTCTCTTTACAAGGCTGGAGGTGTTTGTTGCCCAGCTTAGGTCTTCTGAGATGTACACCCCTAGGAATTTGGTGCTTTTTACCCTTTCCACAGCCTTACCACTGATGGTGCATGGGACCCTTGCTTCCTCCTGAAGTCAACAATGATTTCTCTTGTTTTGTCAACATTTAGTGCTAGATTCTTGTCAGTGCACCATCTGGTGAGTTGGTTCACTTCTTCTCTGTATGCCCCCTAGTCGTCATTTCTGATGAGGCTGATCACGGTGGTATCGTCTGCAAACTTGATGATGTGATTTGTCTGATGTTTTGCAGACCAGTCATGTGTCAGTATTGTGAAGAGAAGTGGACTTAGTACACAACCTTGTGGGACCCCTGTCAAGGTGATACATTGTGTGTGGTTCTTGCCAATTTGAATGGTTTGGGGCCTGTCTGTCAGAAAGTCGAGGATCCAGTTGCAGAGTGTATTTTCTATGCTTAGTTGCCTTAACTTAGACAACAGCTGGAGTATTACAGTGTTGAAGGCTGGGTTGAGGTCTATGAACAGCATACGTACATAGCAATTTTTGTCTTCAAGATGGTTCAAGGTGTGATGTAGTGCCAGGGATATAGCTTCCAAAGTGGAGCAATTTGGTCTGTAAGCAAATTGTAAAGGAGCAAAAGATGAAGGCAGACAAGATGATATATGTTTTTTGACCATCCTTTCAGAGCATTTCATCACCACTGGTGTGAGTGCAATGGGTCGGTAGTCATTTAATGTGACTGGGGATGATTTATTTGTCAGAGGAATGATGATGGCTGACTTGAAGCATCTTGGCACACTAGCCTATCTGAGAGATGTGTTGAAGATGTCAGTGAAGACAGGTGCTAGTAGATCTGCACAGTCCTTGAGTGGACAACCTAGGATCCAGGAACAAAATCCAAGCTGGAAACCAGTTTGCTCTTCCTATCCTAACTTACAGTTTTGGAGTGATTTCCTGGCCCCAAAAGGTGTTGGATAAGTTGGACAGGAAAACAGGAAGGATATTTCATGCTCATCAAATGATTTATAAAAATCAGTGCATACCAAGATTATATATTCCCCGTTCTGCAGAAGGTCTGGGCCTCACCAAAACTGATTACACATAGAGATCTGCAGTCTTGGGACTGCATGCATGTCTGCTGACCTTACAAGACCCAAACATAGTGAAAGTTTTGAAACATGAGGAGAATAAGTCTAAGATGACTTTCCTGCTTTGTTTAGCAGAAGCATGTCAGCGTCAAGCAGGAATGGAAATCAAACCAGAAGTAGATAAAAATCAAGCCGCAAATGAATTTTCCAAAAAAAAAAACAAAAACAAAAGAAAGAATATAAGTACAGGATCAGATGAGATGGCAAGAAATGTGGAAAATGCATAAATATTGCTGCAAGTATAGGAAACTCTTGGAACAAACTCATGTTGATCAGGATCAAACGCAGAAATAGTTAAGGAGAGGTGAGTTTAAACCAAAAGATGAAAGGTTAATATTTACAGCCCAAGAGAGTGAACTACGCATTGGTTTACAAAGTCCATTGAACATGTGGGAGAAACAGACAAATGTAGGTTTTGTAAAACAAAATTAGAAATAGTCGCAGATTTTGTTGCTAGTTGTGATATAAGACTGAAAGGCATAATAATGTGGCAAGACTGTTGCATTGGGGATTGTGCAAACATTATGGCACTGAAGTGGCTGAAAAACACTGGAAACGTGAGCCATAAAGCATTATAGAAAATGATGAAGTTTATATCTCATGGGATCACCCATTACCAACAGTTCAAAAATAGATGCGAAAAAAAAACCATATATAATACCCCATGAAAAGAGGACAAAAGTAGCATTGATCATTGAAATTGCTACACCCAGTGACTACAGTGTCTTATGCACAAAGAGACACAAAGTCATAAAATACCAGAATTTGCAGGCAGAAACGAGGGCAATGTGGATGAAGGATACCCAGACAGTTCCAGTAGTAGTAAGATCAACAGGTCTTATAAAAAAGAATTTACAATCGTACATAGATTTGTTACCAGTACATGTAACTCTGTACGAATTGCAGAAGGAGTCATTACTGGGCACATTGCGGGTGCAGCAAAGAGCACTTCTGGCTATCATCAAAGATTGAAACAGTACTAATTTCATGAACTTTAATCAAACTTTGACTTAGGAATGGGGTTCATTCCTGTCATGGTATTAGAAACTCAAAAGTCGTGGAGAAATTAGAAAACAGGTGTCATAACTGTCTACTTAACAGATTAGGTCATGGTTACAATTTGTCTCCCAAACAGCAACAGAGTGTAAAGACTTTTCCTCTTTTTGTGGATTATATGAAACTGTATAGTTCATCAGATGAGGAGCTGAAAGCACAACTACAAGTGGCCAAAACAAGTGATACAAGAATGTCATTTGGTCTTGACAAATGTGCAAAAGCAACATTTAAAGCAGGAAATCTGCAGCACCAAGAAAATATCAGTCTGGGACAGGAATGTGATGTAAAGGAACCTGAGCAGGAAGGAGTGTATAAATATTTGGGAATCAATGGCTTTTGGTTTTTGGCTTAAACTCTGAGCTTTGGCAAGCTAAGACCTGCATGCATTCAACTGAACACATAAGTGAAGTTAAGTAAATTTTTATCTGCACTTTTTTCAAATAATACACAATTTAAATTAATTTGTTTGTGTTGCATTGAGCAATATCTAGCTGGAAGTTGTGCCTCTGTTTTTTCAGTTAAGGCTTGTTAAAAAACCTGCATAGCCAGTGATAAGTGGGGGTAGTTTACTTCATTGTTATTTAGTTTCTGTCTTATACAAGTGGTACAGTGAATTATTTTCTGCTTAAACTCTGAGCTTTGGCCAGCTAAGACCTGCATGCATTCAATTGAACGCATAAGTGAAGTTAAGTAAATTTTTATCTGCACTTTTTTCAAATAATACACAATTTAAATTAATTTGTTTGTGTTGCATTGAGCAATATCTAGCTGGAAGTTGTGACTCTGTTTTTTCAGTAGGTCCTCACCCACCCTCTCTGTTTTTGTTTTGGTGTTAATCTTGGTGGCTTTGAAACTGCCCGCCCCTGTTGTAAATTTGAACTTGGATACTCCTCCTGGGCCCATCTCATTTTCTCACTCAAAAAAAAACAAAAAATGTTATCTGCTTTTACTGTATTTGTGTTTCTTCCTACTGTATTTTGCTTTTGCATCATCATAAAAGTACTCAATTGTATTTATTACTGCTTGGTGTAACTCATTCTAAGCCTTTTAGTTTAAGCACTTGGGCTTCAGACCAGTTGTTTACATTAAGAAGGTTTGTGGTCTGCACTGTAGTGGCAGAACAGGTAGCTTACATCCTTCTAAGTTGGGAACTGCTGATTGAGGGCTCAGTGTCTGTTATTCTAAAAGTGTATTAATTCTGGTTTAAGCACTTGGGCTTCAGGCCAGTTATTTTACATTAAGAGGGTTCATGGTCTGCACTCTTGTGGGAGGAGAGGCTGGACTCTGCCCTTCTGAGCTGGGAATTTCTGGTTAATGGCTTATAGTGCCTGCATATTTGAACTGCTTCTTACTGAAATTGGTACACCTTGTTTGCTGTAGCATAGACTAGATCCAGGCCTGCTGAATCTAGCTTTGTTTGTATAACTTGAGCACTAATCCAGGCATTCTTTAAAGTATTCAATTGTATTTATTACTGCTTGGTAGTAACTTGATTAAAGTGTAGCTATCATTCTAAGTCTTTTGGATTAAGCACTTGGGCTTCAGACCAGTTGTTTTACATTAGGAAGGTTTGTGGCCTGCACTGTGGTGGCAGGACAGGTAGCTTACATCCTTCTAAGTTGGGAACTGCTGATTGAGGGCTCAGTGTCTGTTATTCTAAAAGTGTATTAGTTCTGGTTTAAGCACTTGGGCTTCAGGCCAGTTATTTTACATTAAGAAGGTTCATGGTCTGCACTCTTGTGGGAGGAGAGGCTGGACTCTGCCCTTCTGAGCTGGGAATGTCTGGTTAAAGGCTTATAGTGCCTGCATATTTGAACTGTTTCTTACTGAAATTGGTACACCTTGTTTGCTGTAGCA
This sequence comes from Protopterus annectens, assembly GCF_019279795.1. Lineage (NCBI taxonomy): Eukaryota > Metazoa > Chordata > Ceratodontiformes > Protopteridae > Protopterus > Protopterus annectens. The sequence continues at coordinate 4,562,583 of NC_056727.1, read as the reverse complement.
TAGACTAGATCCAGGCCTGCTGAATCTAGCTTTGTTTGTATGCTTGTTGTTGTTTTGCTTGTTGTTTCCCTGAAACGCTAATTCCACCTAAAACGCGGCTTTTCAGTGCTTCTGTGGATCCCTAGTGATATCTGCATTGCTTACTGTAATTATTTCCTTGTTTCACTTGAAAGAAAGTTACTGTTTGTCGTTTTTGCATTAAGTTACCTGTAACACATTCCATTTAAGTTACCTGGCACTTGCTCACTAAAGCAATTATATAAGTCAGCACTAAAAAATTAAAAGCACTACACCCTCACAAACTCCCCTTGAGTACCTTGTTCCCCATTGGCCCTTTTTTCAATTATAAAGGAATTCCCAGTACTATTCTAGCATGTCCAAAGGTCAGTTGTCAATCTCCTCTCTGGTCCAGCTGATGAATCTGGGAATCTTGAGGCAATGTTACAACTGCCTCATGTACATAGACAACCCTCTCCTCCTCCCAACAAATTCCAACACATGTGAGAGATGCAACCATATAGCCAAACTGGAGGCTAAGCTCTCTCAACTCAGTACTGGCATAACCAGTCAGGATGAGAAGGAAACCACACTCACTACAATTCCAGTCTCACGTAGACCTGCCACGACAGCAAACCAAACACATAAACACACAAAAACATACTCGGAGGCTCTAAATAAAAATCAGCCTAAGCAGCAGAGACCTCCAAAGCAGACACCCAAGCAACCGCTACCCCAAAACAAAACACGTGCAACACATAGCTCACAAAGCCAGTGTGCCGAACAGTCACAGCCCTTAAGGCTAAACAACACACCTGATACACTTGTAATAGGTGACTCTATCATCAGGTACACTGACGTCCTGCTCACCAGGCTGAACAAGGAGAAGGTCACGGTGAGCTGTCTGTCGGGCGCTAGGATCCGCCACATAACACAAGAACTCCAAGGCAAGTACAAATATGACTCAGTCATTGTCCATGCTGGTGTGAATGACCTGAGACGTACCTCCCTGGACTACATGAAAAGAGACATAGAGGAGCTCTCTGAGCATATAGCCCAGGCCGGTATGACCCTGACCTTGAGTAGCATCTTACCCTCACCAAGAATGATGCCACAATATGAAGACAAGATGATCAATTTCAACAACTGGCTTAAGTATTGGTGTCATTCAAAGGGGATCCAATGCCTGTCAGCCTGGGATGACATGCTCGACAAGCCACGATGCTTCGCTAGGGACGGCTTGCACCTGTCACCCCTGGGCTTTCGGATATTGGCAAAGGCTGTTGCTACCCCCATAGTGCCTTTTTAGGCAAGGCTCAAAAGACAAACCCACCTCCATAGGTATCACAAGGGATAAGAAACTAAGAGTAATGCTACTCAACACCAGAAGTTTAAACCTCAAGATGCGCCAAGACTCGAAACTCTCCTTAGCATGGAGAACATCGATATCTGTGCAGTAACAGAAACCTGGTTCAAGGCTCCGAGAGCACCCCAGCACTACCAGGTTATACCTCATACCATGCTTTTCGCCCCAAAACTTGGACCGAACCACAAAAGGAGGGGGAGTATCAATATTCGTCAAAGATACCCACACCTCCAGGTTGGTGGCACAGCAAGAAGCATCAGAGACTATCCATGTGCAACTAACAGTGGGTAAAACTGCCTTCCAATTTATAGCCTGCTACAGACCACCCTCCCAAACCCAGGAACCCCACTTGGCCTTCCTGAGAACACTGGAAAATATGAAGGTCTCTCCAAACACCATTATATTGGGCGACTTTAACTACCCAAACATAGACTGGGAGCATTACTCTAGCTCCAACACCCTAGCCCAAAGGTTCCTAGAATTTATAAACTCAAATGCTATGGAACAACTTGTTACCACTCCCACAAGAGGGGAAAACATACTGGACCTGATCATCACCAACATGGGGACTCTATGCTCCAGACCAGAAGTGTATCCCTCACTGGCAAGATCAGACCATAAACTAATCTCACTGGATATTCACATCCCGACCCCACCCCCTGCCCAGATAACCACAGTGAAAAACTTCTCTAAAGCAAATTTCACACTCCTCAAAACCAAGGTGGAATCCTTCAAAGCCCCCGGGCCTGTGGAAAATACGGCCCAGACTGCAGAATCCTTTATAAATGCATTCTATGTACACCTTCAGGAATGCATGGATCATGCAATCCCAAATAAAACCAAGACTCAATCCTCCAAAGGCAGACGTCCTGTCTGGTGGACCCCAGCCATAAACAAACTATACAATAGAAGGAGGAAGCTACTACATGATAGAGCAAAATCCCAAAAAGGGAAGGCATCTCTGATCAGTATTAGCAAAAAACTACAGGCACTCATAAAATCATCTAAGGCCAGCTTAGAGAGAAAAATTGCACAGGACACTAAGGATAATCACAAGGCTTTCTTTAGTTATGTTAGGAACCTGGGTGGGAATTCCCAGATATGTTCAGAATTAGTCCAAAATGACAAAAAATACACCGAACCCACAGACATTGCCAACATCCTAGCTGACAGGCTCAGCGCAAACTCCCCCCCCCACCAAAAGGGCAAATATCTATCCCAGCAGAGTGCTGCCCCCCGTGACATCTCAGATGCTCAGGTAAGAGCCGCCCTCTCCAAAGCAAAAAACACAGCATCAGTGGGACCAGACGCTGTCCCGGGCTGCGTCCTACATGAACTCCAAGAAAAGCTAAACCCAAACATAAAACTACTGTTCAATCTCAGCCTTACTACAGGATATGTACCCAAAGAGTGGCGTACAGCAACAGTGGTCCCTCTCCACAAAGGTGGTGTCTCAATGGATCCTGGAAACTATCACCCCATAAGCCTGACTAGCTTGGTCTGCAAAGCTATGGAAAGGATCATCATGGACCTCATAAATAAAGATATTGGGGACCTACAGACACTGGATCCTACCCAGTTCGGCTTTGTTAAGGGCAGATCCTGCCTCTTAAACCTGGTTGATTTCTTTGTAACAGTCGCCAAGGCCATTGACGAGGGGAAGGTGGTCCACACAGCCTACCTGGAACTCGCAAAACCCTTCGATACAATACCCCACTCAGGCATTATAGATAAGCTCACCAGCTTAAATATAAACACCTATGTCACTACATGGGTTGCAAACTGTCTCAAGGACAGAACCCACATGGTTAGAATTGGTGGAGCCATGTCAGACTCCAAACCAGTTACAAGTGGCATCCCACAAGGCTCAGTCCTGGGACCTCTCTTGTTCGGTATATATTTCTCGGAGGTACAGGCCAACACGGAAGGACTGTGGCTGACCAAGTTCGCAGAAGACTGCAAACTGGGCGCCATAATCGACTCTCCAGCCGACACAAGCATCCTCCAAAAGGGCCTCATAGAAACAGACAACTGGTGCCAGAGCCATGGCCTCAGGCTAAACGCCAAAAAGTGTATAGTCATCCCCTTTAGCAAAAACAAAGTGCCCACAAATTACCACATAGGTGGTAACCCATTAAGTACGGAAGAAGTAATTAGGGACCTGGGGACCCAAGTTGATTGCAATCTCTCATTTGACAACCACGTGGCCAAAGTGGTTAGAAAAACATTTTATATAGCCCACCTAATCATGAAGGGATTCACATCTAGATCAGGGGAGGTCATCATGCCTCTTTACTCATCCCTCATCAGGCCCATAATTGAGTACAATGCCCCTTTTGGGATGTACCTTACCAGACACCTGCAGCAACTGGAAAGACCCCAAAAGTACCTCACCAAGAGGATCAAAGGGCTCAAACAGATGCCATATGCTGCCCGGTTAAAGGAACTCCAGCTCTACTCAGTGGCATACCGCCTGCTCAGAGGCGATTTGTGCCTGACATATAAAGCCATGTCGAACCCGGAATTAATGGACATGCTGCACCTCAGAAAATCCAAATCCCATCGAGCTATGCGATTGAGAGACTTGAACCTCAGCACTGAAATAAATAGGACATGCTGGAGGGACAAATTCATAACCCAGAGGCTCCCTTCACTCTGGAATAAAATCCCAGTCCAGGTTAGGCAGAGTCCCTCATTGACTCTCTTCAAGAGGAATCTTGATGAGTGGATGGTAGATTGTAGGTTTACCCTGGGTATCACTTCTGTGTCACTGTTAGACAGAGGCACAGTATACTAACCTTGAAAAAGGGCATAGCAAAAGTAATTTAAAATGGGTGATGAAAGCCAAACACACTCTGGCTAGGCTTATAAATGCCCTAGGTCAGATAGCCTAGTATGAACCTATGAACCTATGAATGAAAGATCAACAGTAAAACATGAATAAATGTGAACAAAACTCAGTAAGGAATATTTTAGAAGATAAGGAGATGAGGTGCATGGCAAAGAGAGAGGTGGCGAAAGCTAATGATAAGGCGTATGAAGAGTTGTAAGAAAAGTTGGACACTAAGGAGGGAGAAAAAAGATGTGTAGCAGGTAAGGGTGATAAAGGATAATGAGGGAAATGTACTCACAAGCGAGGAGAGTGTGTTGAGCAGATGGAAAGAGTACTTTGAGGGGCTGATGAATGAAGAGAATGAGAGGGAGAGAAGGTTGGATGATGTGCGGATAGTGAATCATGAAGTGATGTGCATTAGCAAGGAAGAAGTAAGGATAGCTATGAAGAGGATGAAGAATGGAAAGGCTGTTGGTCCAGATGACATACCTGTGGAAGCATGGAGGTGGTTAGGTGAAATGGCAGTGGAGTTTTTAACAAGATTGTTTAATGAAATCTTGGAAGGTGAGAGGATGCCTGAGGAATGGAGAAAAAGTGTTTTGGTACCGATTTTTAAGAATAAGCGTGATGTGCAGAGCTGTAGTAACTACAGAGGGATTAAACTGATCAGTCACAGCATGAAGTTATGGGAAAGAGTAGTGGAAGCTAGTTTAAGAAGGGAGGTGATAATTAGTGATCAGCAGTATGGTTTCATGCCAGGAAAGAGCACTACAGATGCAATGTTTGCTCTGAGAGTGTTGATGGAGAAGTACAGAGAAGGTCAGAAGGAGCTGCATTGTGTCTTTGTGGACTTAGAGAAAGCATATGACAGGGTGCCTAGAGAGGAGTTGTGGTATTATATGAGGAAGTCGGGAGTGTCAGAGACGTATGTAAGAGTGTTACAGGATATGTACGAGGGTAGTGTGACAGCGGTGAGGTCTGCATTGAGAGTGACAGATTAATTTAAGGTGGAGGTGGGATTACATCAAGGATCAGCTCTAATCCCTTTCTTATTTGCAATGGTGATGGACAGGTTGACAGACGAGATCAGACAGGAGTCCCCATGGACTATGATGTTTGCAGATGACATTGTGATCTGTAGTGAGAGTAGGGAACAGGTGGGGGAGACCCTGGAGAGGTGGAGATATGCTCTAGAGAGAAGAGAAATGAAGGTCAGCAGGACTAAGACAGAATATATGTGTGTGAATGAGAGGGAGAATAGAGGAATGGTGAGGATGCAGGGAGTAGAGGTGGCTAAGGTGGATGAGTTTAAATACTTGGGATCAGCAGTTCAGAGTAATGGTGAGTGTGGAAGAGAGGTGAAGAAGAGAGTACAGGCAGGATGCAGTGGGTGGAGAAGAGTGTCAGGAGTGATTTGTGACAGAAGAGTACCAGTAAGAGCGAAAGGAAAGGTCTACAAGAGGGTAGTGAGACCAGCTGTGTTATATGGTTGGAGACGGTGGCGTTGACAAAAAGGCAAGAGTCAGAGTTGGACGTGGCAGAGTTAAAGATGTTAAGATTTGCACTGGGTGTGACGAGGATGGACAGGATTAGGAATAAGTATATTAGTGGGTCAGCCCAGGTTGGAAGGTTTGGAGACAAAGCCAGAGAGGCAAGATTACGTTGGTTTGGACATGTGCTGAGGAAGGATGCAGAGTATATTGGGAAAAAGATGCTAAGGATGGAGCTGCCAGGTAAGAGGAAAAGAGGAAGGCCTAAGATAAGGTTTATGGATGTGGTTAGAGAGGACATGGAGGCGGTTGGTGTTTCAGAGCAAGATGCAGAGGACAGGAAGAAATGGAAACAGATGATCCGCTGTGGTGATCCCTAATGGGAGCAGCCGAAAGAAGAAGAAAATGAATACTAAAAACAGCCGTTACATCTGGGAACAAAGTCCGAGCTATAAACCAATTTGCTGTTCCTGATCTAATGTACAGTTTTGAAGTGATTGGCTGACCCCAAAATGTATTGGATCAGCTGGACAAGAAAACAAGAAAAATGCTTCACGCTTATCAAATGATATGGAAAAATTAGTGGATACCAAAGTTATATATTCCTTATTCTAAAGATGGTAGGGGCCTTCCCAAAACTGATTACATGTATAGATCTGCAATTGTAGGACATATCTTCAGACCTCATCAGATCCAAATATAGTGAATGTTTTGAAACATGAAGAGAGCAAATCTGTGGTGACTTCCCTGCTTAGTTTAGCAGAAACATATTGGTGTCAAGTGGGCATGGAAACCAAACCAGAAGTAGATAAAAATCAAGTAGCAACTGAAAGTGCCAAGTGCCAAGAAACAAAAGAAAGAACATATGACATGTCAGATGAGATGGCAAGAAATGTGGAAAAAGCATAAATATAGTTGCAAGTACAGAAAATTCCTGGAACAATCTCATGTTAGTTAAAATCTGATGCTGGAATGGTTAAGGAGAGGTGAATTTAAACCAAAGATGAAATGTTAATATAAGCAACCCAGGATGGCGGACTACATACAGATTGGTTTACAAAGTCCTTTGAACACATTTGAAAAACAGACAAATGCGGGTTCTGTAAACCAGACCTGGAAACAGTTGTGCATCTTGTTGCTGGGTGAGATACTCTAATAGTAGAGTCGGCCTGTGTACTGAAAGGCATAGTAATGTGGCAAGACTGTTGCACTTGAGGATTGTGCTAACATTACAATACTGAAGTACCTAAGAAGAAGTGGAAACATAAGCCGCAAAGCATTACAGAAAATAATTAAGTTTATATTATATAGGATTACCCATTACTAACAGTTCAAAAAATAGATGCAAGAAAACCAGCTATAGTAGTCCATGATAAGAAGACAAAAGTAGCATTGATTGAAATTGCTACACCCAGTGATTACAGTATCATACATACAGAGAGACACAAAGTCACAAAATACCAGGATCTGCAGGCAGAAACGAGGGCAATGTGGAAGAAGGATACCCAGACAGTTCTGATAGTAGTAGGAGCAATGTGTCTCATAAAAACTTTCTAGTCACTCAGAAGGATTACACTAAGTGTGTATGTAGTCTGCACTTTGTGGTAACCTTTATGTACCCCCCTCAATATTTAAGGCTGCAAGAAAATCAGTAAGAAAACTAAAATTAGGACATGTCAAAAGCTTTCGACATGGTATCACACCAAAAACTTCTAATCAAACTTGCATCTCTAAATCTGTCCCACTCAGTCTTAACATGGTTCCATAGCTACTTCACTGATTGGCAGCAAGCAGTCAAGTGGCTAAACTCACTCTCCCCCCTACTACCTGTCTCTGTAGGTGTCCCACAAGGGTCAGTTTCAGACCTCTACTCTTTTCTATATTTACAAATAAACTATGCACTGCTACTATCAGTGCTCCCATCATTCAATATGCAGATGATTCCTCCCTCACATATTCAGCCCCATCCCTCTTTAAACTCATTGGAACAGTACAAATGTCCTTTCTATACATTGAGAAGTATCTCTCAGACTACTAATACTTAAGCTAAACAAAACAAAACTAATAGTCTTTACTAAAAGCATAATTCAAGGAAATTAACCACCCCTTTACTATCTACTCCTCAAACAAAAACAGAACAGAACCTGTTGAACACACAAAACTTCTTGGTGCCACAAATGACACACTAAAATTTGATATACATTTGGCTTTAACATTAAAAAGGTGCACATCGCACTTGGATCTCTCTATAGAGCCAAATCATTTCTCACCAGTACCACCAGATATACCATAGCCAAAACACATCTCCTCTCTACCCTTCTATATGCCTCACCCATCTTTACTAACCTTAGAAAATCAGACTTAACCAAACTGGAGGCCTGGTATAACAAAATAGCCAGATTTGCCCTTAATCATCCCAATAGAACACACCAATGCTCTGCCTTACGGGAGCTAAACTGGATTGAACTACCCCACCGATTCTATGCAAACCACCTAACTATTGCCCACTGTATTGTATTCCAACCTGAAAACTACCCAGCACCCCAAAACCTAGTTCAACCATATAGCAGTAACAGAACTCTAAGATCCTACGAAAATTGTACTACAAATATCTAAACTGAATAATTCCTCAGGAGACTCTCTATAGTCACATAAAATATCTAAAATCTGGAACACCATCCCTCAACAAATTCTAAATACCAGTAACATGCACAAATTCAAACTGCTCCTCTGAGACCACCTCGGGAAAAATGGCTCTGCACCTGTATTTCCCCTGGATAACCCTACATCCCCTTCCTTCCTACTGTCCTTAACCTCCTGTCAAACTAATTATCTCCCAGACCTGCCAGACTTCTTGTCTGTCTGCTTACTTCATCTAAATTTCCTCCTAACTACATTTCCCAACTTAAGCCCAAGATCAAAACTCCCATAACGCCATAGCTTTCCATGGATGGCTAGCATCCAGCTCCCCAAACAGAACTAAAGCCTCCCAAGACTCCACCTAAAATACTGTCATTGATATGGCTCTATGAATAGTGTAACCAAGCAAGAAACAGTAGTTTAAAAATATTTGTAAATTACCCTTCATTGTTAAATCTCCATACTGGAAGACATTACTACCATAATTACAACGTTAACCGATCTTGAACCACATCTTATTGAACTCATCATCATGGAGCGTTTCTCAATCTCTTACTTACTGCCTACTTGTATGCTTGAACACCCTCCAAAGCACCATGTGTACTTTTTGTGGTACCTATCCCCATGTATGCCTTGCACCTAGTACTCTTACTGTATTTGATACTTTTCCATTTCTGTAAATATACACTGATTCTGCTTCACTGACTACTGTACTTTCTGGCATTTTTTGCATACTTTTGTATCTTTGGTATATTTTGTATTTTTTTGCATTTGTTTTTTGTATTTTGTATTTCTGTATTCTCATATTTTTCTGGCATGTGGTATCTGAAGCTTTTCCCTGGGCATCAGCTGAAAATGGGCTCGTAGCCCAGTCAGACACTCCCGGTAAACAAATGTAAAATAAAATAAATAAATAAATATATAAATAAATACGAAAGTGTAAGTTATGCTTGTGCTGTCTGTTCACTCAGACACAGAATGATGTACACTAAGTGTACATTTTGTGTAGGCATCAATGAATCCCAGGAACACTCTCACTTAGATATGCTACTGATACATGTAACTCCATATGGATTGCAGAAGGAGTCAATTTTGGGCACATTGCGGATGCTGTTAGGAGAACTTTTGGCTAACATTAAAGACTGAAAACATACTAATTTCACAGACTTTAATCATGGGGTCCATTCCTGTCATGGTATTAGAAACCCAAAAGCCATGGAGAAATTAAACCGACAGATATCCTTTGCAAGCTTGTCTAGATACTCTTTGTGATGTGAGTGGAGATGTGATGCAAACACTACCCATAAACTAATCTCCAGGAAAATTGGTAAAATGTGTTAGGATCAAGAGCACTGAGCATCTTCCAACTGGTACTGCCAGGCATATATGTTTCTGTTGTGGGAAGGCACATTTCTACATAAGTTCATGGAAAAGGCAGAAGATGACATGACTGTCCTGATCCTCACTACCTTACAGAACCTGTAGGACATGGCACACTCACTTTTCCTAGTGATTGATGGCACAGTCTCCAGCTCTAGCAGGGTGTGTCATCAGGTGTACTCTATCCATGAGCTTGTGAATTGTGGAGGCACTGCCACTTACCTTTGTTCCCAGGTCAAGGAAATCATAGGTCATCTAAGATACAGTGTTCAGTGCCATTATGAACATAGTTGAGGTGGAGCAGCTATCCAGACATCCTCAGTACCTCGTTATGGATTGTGAGAGGGCTGTGCTCAACAGTGTGAAGGGCACTTTCTTGAGTGGCTGTATCTTCTATGTACCATGAAACATCGACATTTTACAAAGTTCAAACGCAAGAAAATAACAAAAACAGCATTTTTGCAAGGGGGCAACCCTTCCTGTACTCCCCACATCCCATGTTAATATATATGTGCGCTTGTGTGTGTGTGTGTGTGTGTATATATATATATATATATATATATATATATATATATATATATATATATATATATATATAAAATATATGGGTTCCATACACTAGATCAAATTTTCACTAATTCGAAATAGTGCATGGAATGCTCATTGCAGCGAAAGTGCACTTAATCAAAAGTGCACTTACGTGAAGTTCAGTACAATGAACGGGTGTTGTACTGAACTTCCGTGCAGTACTCATGGACCTTAGGGTTAGGGCACGGGTCATAGTAAGGGGATAGCCGTGCCCTAACCCTAAGGTCTGTGATGATTGCAGTGCAGTGAAGGACATAGCAATGTCCTCCACTATGGTGCGATAGTCAGGAACCTTAGGGTTAGGGCATGGGTTAGGGTAAGGGGATAGCTTTACTAACTATCCTCTTACCCTAACCCGTGTCGTAACCCTAAGGTCAATGACTATCGCACCATAGTGGAGGACATAGCTTGTTTTTTATGTCTTCCACTGTGCTGCGGTGTTTTTGGTGAAGTGCACTTATGCAAAAGTTCACTTTCGTTAAAGTGAACTTTCGCAGAAGTGAGGCTTCCTATTACAAGTTCGAAGTAGGGAACTTTCGTTTTTGTAATAGGAATCCATAATATATATATATATATATATATATATATATATATATATATATATATATATATATGTGTGTGTGTGTGTGTGTGTGTATATATATATATATATATATATATATATGTGTGTGTGTGTGTGTGTGTGTGTGTGTGTGTGTGTGTGTATACATGTGTGTATATGTGTATATATATATAAAAATATTTATATTATAAACATTATTTATAAATTAATTAATTTTATTTATTTATAAATATTTATGTATATATATATATATATATATATATATATATATATATATATATATATATATATATATAAATATATGTATATATATATATATGTAATACATATATATGTTGACTTTCCCGGTCAACAAATGTTAAATAAATTAAAAAAAAAATAAAAAAAAAATATATATATATGTATACATACGTACACCAACTCCAAGATTGCACTACAGTGGGGGAAGGGCACATTCCCCAATCCCCACTGTACTGTGATCTCAGTACAATCTGTTTGACTTTGTAGTATGTTGACCATATGGTAACGACCATGTGAATATTGACATTTTAAAAAGTTGATCAATTAAACTAAAAAAAAACATAAATCGTATGGCACCAGGTTCAGCACTGTGGACTGATCAGGGAAAATGGGATAGACCCTACCTTTGCACAAGATGTGAAAGGGTTACTTACATTTCCATACCTCAGGAGGGCATGCTTGCAGTATTCAGTCAGTTGATGGGCATATAGCTATGTTACGTCAGGTGGCTCTCCTCATAAAGTACTGTGAGGAGAACTGTCTTTCAGGCCATGTACAATAAGTGGGAACCAGGGATTCACAATAAAAGAGAGCACTACCAATGTTTTTACCGTCCTTGTAACTAGTATAGCCATTAGTCAGTGCTGGGCAGCCATGCACACAGAATATGATGGAGATGTGCCACATTTGGTTTTGTGCCTCAATGGACTGGAGCACACTTTCCATCATGATAGTACAGCAAACTTCGTAGCAAGAGAGAGAACAAGATGAAGAACATGGGAAATGCATATCTGTGCAGGGAATTGTAATCACACAAGAGGAAGAAGTTGGTGACCCAAGATGAGTAGCTGTTGACCATAGTGTCAAAGTAAGCATCCCACACATTCCCAGGTTACCTAAGGGCAATTGCAAAACACCTATTCTTTAGGTTGTCTGACACCATACCCAGTTTTCTGTGGACCCTACAGACATCTGGGCTGGTGTGAGATCAGCATAGTGAACATGACACTTACTTTCAATAGTGTCTGTTGACCTACTGCAGATGTGTCCTTGCTGGTAAATGGAATACCTACTGGTGTTGGACATTGCCTGATTACATCCACCTGGAGCACTCTGCTATCCTTGTTGCAGCCATATATCAGGTCCTTGTGTAATGTGCTGTCCTTATATACTGCCTGCTCTAGCCATTTGCATTCCTTGTTACCCCTTTATTGTCTCTGTACTTCTGAGCTCCTTCCATGGCTGGTCCACACATTAAAGAAGCCCTTGGCACAACTCTCTAGCCCCAGCTGTTGCTGCCACTTACATCCTGCTGATTGGGAGACAGCAGACCCTAATATATCTGTGCATTCACAACTGCACACACACACACACACACACACACACACACACACACACACACACAGCACAAACATGCCATGTACCACAATGCACACAGGGTTGTAGCCAGTAGTTGCAAGCTGTTGTCACATCTTCCTATTGCTATCCCTCAAACACAGCAGTCAGCATTTACAGGCAGGTCTGTAATTGCTGCCCCTACACGCTTGACATATGTGTAGGGCTACAGAGCAGTGCTGTGACATGCCCTCAGCAGAAGTCTCAAACTCTGGGCATTACAGCACATAGAAACAACACTCACATCATAGTGGAGAATCTCCAAAAGGAGCAGGTTCATATAATCCTCAGATAGTACATCCCATGCACTTCTTGACTGGGAATGTTTGTTTATGCTTACTTTATTCATACATCTTATGTAGTATGTAAGTGATTTGACTTTATGTTAAGTATCAGTAGCCAAGGTATCTCCTGCTGTTAGGTCCAGTGGCAAGGCTGAACATAATCTGACAAACTGATTGTACAGCAAATACCTGTGAATTTATGGATCTAAACCCATATTGCAATGCATATATTTCAGGGCAGTCCTAGTATCAGTATGTCTAACTCATATTAGATGAGGGGTGTAGTCTTCAGCTGACTGCTCTGGGCATTACAATAAAAATTTCATTTTTAAACTGTGGAACACTGGTCTGGTAATGTGGAACAGTTGTGAAACATGTAGAACACTTATTAACAACTTTAACTAGGAAATTGTCAGCTTAGTTAAAAGCTGTTACTTCTTACTTACAAACAGATCTGTTAGTATGACTCATTATTACTTACCATTGTTATTTTTTAAAAAATATTTTTAACAATGAAAGTGTTTCATTATGGAACAGTGTACAACATGGAATTTTAAATAGTCAAAAGAACTCCCTTCCTCAGGTACATTTGAGAGGTATGTAATTATATATGCCTGCCTATCCTCTGCACAGTCCTGCATGTCCAGGCATACCCCACACACACCTGCATACAGGTCACATTCTTCTTCATATGTATGCATAATAAATACCCACAACCACATACATACACACATACACACACACACACACACATACACACACACACACACACACACACACACACACACACACACACATTCACTGTATCAAAAACATACCCGCATCTGTACTTACACTCCTTCCAGCGCACATTCTGATCATCCCTTTCTACCCCTGGAACCTTGATCTCCCCTTCACTTCTGCACTTTCACATACTTCACTTTCCCACGTGCTGTTGTTCTTCTACAGGTAGTACACTCTGCATTAGAAGTCCCTGTCACGCAGAACAGAAACTTTAGGATACATAAACTTTATAATCTATTTTTGATGCTCACTACTTGTTTGCCAACCCCCCCCCCCCCATTAAAAAATGTCATGCTGGATTTCTTTCGAGGCACAGGTGGCTTTCAGAGTCATAAAACGTAAGATGCTCAGGGTTAGTGATGTGTTACCATGTACTCATTCACTGAACAGGTTTTAAAATTTAGAGTACTTACTGTTCTTAGTATTTGAAAAGTGAATGACGGAGTTCCTGTATACTATGTATTTTGACCCTTGCAAAGGTCATAAAGCTCCTAGGCACCTTTGTTCTCTAACCACATTAGAAACTATCCCTGATGTTGTTGTGTCTTTCGGCTTTTCCCGGTTAGGGGTCGCCACAGTGGAACTCTGGTCCGCTAATGATTGGTAGTTGATTTTTACGTGCCGAGTTACCAGCCCTGACACACAACCTTCAACGAAGGTACGCCCATTCATGCATGTCTCCACACAGAAGACACTCTAGCTGAGAATCGAAATGGACAGCGTCTTACTGTAAGGCGACAACGCTACCACAGCACCACCACCGCAGATAGAATCTATCCCTAATAATTTCAGAAATTCAGATCTGATTAATTAGAACCTTGCTCGCTCTGTAGCACCCCTGCCCACACCCCACCTTAATCTGTCAATGCTGATTTTTCTTGTCTGAGCACTGTGTCTGTGGAAAAGTTTGATTTTTCCCTCTTCTTCTGAGAAATAGATTGAATTTCTTGAGTCAAAATATTGTTTTTCACTAAATTGTCACACATCAACAGAATTTCAGTATTTTACATTTGGAGACTCTTTCCACTGAGAGTCTGTACATAACATTATCGAAAGTAAATATAGTTCTTCAGTTCCACAGATATACTTCTCCATCTCCAGTATATCATATGACATGAAAATTCCTGTCGTAGCTCATTAGCATTGGAGCAAGATTCCCCAAATTAAGTAACATATATCTGAGTATAAATTTAATTTTAAATTTTCTGTTTAGAATATATTTGCAATAAAATAAGAAGTCATTTGAGGAAATGTATTGATGCTATAGTTTAGAAAATTGTAATAATGTGGATCAGTATGTGTTTGAACATTTTCGGAAAACTATGTTTCTAAGCCTAAAATATTTTTCGTATAGGAAATTATTGCCTTCTGGAGCCGGATCCAGTAGGGTGCGCTGGGGGAGGGGAGGCACTGGCCTGGGGATATCACATTTCATATTTTAAATTAAAACAATTTGAAAAACTTGCATTTCCTCTTTAAGGATGCACTGAGTGTGTGTCAACATATGCATGCTTAAATATTTGAACTTTCCCTTTAAAGTGCACTCTTAAGTCTGTGCGTGTGTCTTTAGTGCAATGCACGAACATTAACTTCCCCTTTCCTGCCGTTTCAAGTATCCATGAGACCTACTGTTGTGATGTTTGCTTTTCTTGCAGAATTCAAACATCTGTGAGAGATTAGCCCATTCTTTCAGTAGGTGTGTATGTGTGTGTGCGCGCGTGCAATGTCTAATTAGGGATGGCACATTAATTAATTAACTTGCTCAGCCTCAAACCCTGTACGGTGGTTATAGGAGATGAGAGTCTTAATACTCAACATCAGCTACCAGATTGTATTTTCAAAGAATGCGAGTTTCATTGTGTTTTCAAGGAATTGGGTTTCAGTGCATTTTCAAGGAATTGTGAGTTTCAAGGGAAGAGAAGAGAAGAGGAGACTGTCAGTGTTTGTGTTTTAGAATCTGAAGTAAAAGTTTTAAATTAAATCCAAATATCTGTAATCATTGTAGAATTAAAGGGTGAAATAGTGTGTACACTTGCAGGTTTGAACAGTGTTTATGGTAACTAGGGTGAAATAGCCAAGTACTGAGACACTGGAATGGCTGTGGGGGTGGGTTTGCTGCCGGGGGGTAATGCATTACCCTACCTAGGGCCCTATTTGCCCATGATCCGGCTCTGGTGCCTTCTGTTAGCACTGTCAGTGATTGTTTAACTAGATAACAGTATACCAAAATAAAATGTCTAAAATGGAACAACTTGTGCTTCTTAAATAGTACAACTCTAATAAACATGTGTTTGTCAGGGGAAGCTGTCCTCTCCTTCCAAATATGTGCAGACAACTATGCAAATCACACCTGAACAAATTGCTTCTTTCAACTCTGCAGTTGCATTACCCTGGAAGAAAGATTCTTTCCTTTTCCTGAGGCTATACAATCTCAGATTTAGTATCCAGGCATTTTATATTTCTGCATTATGGTGTTTCAGTAATTTTGTCATGGCATACTGCTACTCATCAAATGATCGGTTTGTCATGGCATACTGCTGCTCATCAAACAATTGGTACTGTTAGCGGGCAGTGTGTCTATACTAAACCTTTAATTACAGCTAAATTATACCTGTTCTTCTATCTGATATCATTACTGTAAGATCTAGCATTTTATGGTATGCTTGCTAGTTTTTTTTTCTTTTAATTATATTTAGTACATATACAGCTCATCTAATAAAAGTTTAACTTTTTTCATAACTTAACAGAATTCTTGCACTAATATATTCATTCATTTATTCTTCAATAACCCACTTAATCATGTTTAAGATTGCATGGTGAAGGGACCTGGAACCTATTTTGACAATCAGTGGTGCAAGGCAGTGAAAGGGGTGCCATTTCAACACATTATGCCAACACACACACACACACACACACACACACACACACACACACACACACACACACACACAAACAAAGCATGCAAACCCATTGGCAGTTTGGAGGATCCCCAATTCACAAATTCAAACCTTTGAGATGTGGTAAGAAATAGTACACAACAAAAGGGCACACAGAAGCAAGAAGGACACGCATACTACACACAGAAGTCACCCCCAAAAAGAGCCAGATTACAGAACCAAGCAATACTAAGCACTGTACTATTGTGACAATATGTTATTCACCCAAAATGCTGTTTACTAATAAAGTACCATTGTTGAAATGAATTCTAAATACCTAATTTCTTAGTATTCCTGCAGTTTCCAATAATATTGAATGGGCATCTCATATAAAGATTGTCCTTCGACATTCATAGGTGGTTGGGGTTCAAGTTTCTGAATAATGCGTACCACGCAAATTGATTTACAAGTCTGCATTCAGATAAAATTTGGTGCATTGTAACACCTTTACCTATAATCATCTTAAGTATATTACCTTTGTGATAGAAGACCACCAGAAGAAGTATAGGAAAACTGTGCAGGTAGTGAAGTACGTAAGGATTGAGATGTAAGTGGTTACTCTATAATTAAAAAAATTTGGTCTCATACATTTAGAATTCAATGTTTTGATTTTGTCTCCTGTTTTGTGATTCCAGTGTTGCACATTGCTGCAGTTTCTTTAATTTCATGAAATTTGTGCACTGTTTTCTTTTGCTGTGTTAACATTTGCACACCTATCGGTGACCAATTTTTGAATGTAGTGGTGAAGTAATAGAGTATTGTCTTCATAGCTTTTATTAATCTTAGTTGTATGTATAAGGACTTGATGCATCAAAATATCCCAACCTTTCCAACTCCATATATTAATCAGTGTCTGTCTAGCACTCCAAACAGCTTCTGAAAACAAGCCAATGTTCATGTTTACTGTGCAGCAACATCTCTTAACACTGCAGAGGCATTCTGTAATTTCAGACTGTATCACACTTTTAAATGGTGTCTTTTCTTCAGGGTTTTTTAGTGGTGTCAATCAGCCATCTGTAATGCCTCTGATACAAAAGTTCAACTGGGATAAACCCTTTTGAAGGTTCTTGCATGTTTGTCATTGCAAACAGTAAATAAGGTAACAACTGTTCCCAGTTATTACCATCTGCATAAATAACTTAAGGATTCCAGAGTTTTATGAAACATAATCCATCATTCTGTACATGGTAGACTGATGTCTTCAACTGTTTGACATTAAAGGGATTGCCTTGGCCAGGATGTATCTCTCTCTGTCTCTAGGGGTACTGACACAACTGAATACACTGACAATGCTCTTAGCAATAGTCTCTTCCCAAACAGTTGTAGTACAGCTACTGATACCCACAACTAGATTTTACTGATGACCCCACATTGTCCATAGTAATACATTCAGTTGGTTCTCCTACAATAGGCATTGGAGTCAAAGAACTTTTGCGCCCAGTATGGGGTGTAGTTTTCTGGCATTGTGGAAAAGGAACACAGACATTTTCTATCTCAGTTATTTCTTGCCAGTAAAATCTGGCTAGTCATATTGCTTTAGTTTTGTTCTTCCCCAGATAGCCTCCCAACATGTGACTACTATCTAACTTAATTACTAATGCCTCTAAGCTTTTAGCACTAGCAAGTCATGTACAATTCCTTCATTTATTTTACTTATTCTACTTAAAAAGCAATCCTTTAGTTCAAAATGGGGGTAAGAAGTAATAGGAACATCTTGTTCATGATCTCCCCTTACAGCATTGATTATGCTTTGTTGTACCATACCTAAGTGACCCCACCGCTTATGCAGTATTCTGATTATGCAGAATCCTTTATCACAAAATTCTATGCACATTTAATAGTTGCAGAGATGCAGATGTCCCCTTCAAAGTAAATACAATGCCAAACTTAAAAATAAACTCCTATGGTGGCCTGAAAAAATAAATTTAACTCCCATAATGCCAAAAACACTCTTGCTAAACTGAACAGGAAACTCCGGACCATGATCAAATCAAGCAAACCCAGATACAAAGTAAAAATAGCCACCCAGTCAAAAGATAACCAGAAAGCCTTCTTTAACTATGTTAGAAACCTCAGAAACTATTCCCAGCACTGTGCAAATCTAATGGTAAATGACATCACATACTCACACTCAGGGAATATAGCCAATCTACTGGCATACAAGTTTAGCTTAAACTTTTGCTCCTCCCCTCCTGTATTTTCAGAGCATATACCTGTATTTATACCTCCATCAAATTTCCCAAGAATAAAGCCTCACAGTACTATCCAAGACTAAGAGCACTACCTCCATGGCACTGGGCTGACTGCTTGCCAGCCATAAAGAGGACTTGTTAGATCCTCAACAGGCACTATTCAGTATCAACTTCCAAACAGGCTTTGTGCCACATGAATGGTAGACAGCAGCAGTGGAGTTGGGTAATTTGAGACCCATAAGCCTGACCAACCTCATCTGTAAGGCAACGGGAAGGATCTTTATGGAATTAATAAATAAGGACATGGGTAACGTACAAACTCTCAACCCAAGCCAGTTCGGATTCATCAAGGGTAGATCCTGCCTACTTCAGCTGATCAGTTTTTTTGAGGAAGTTACTGATGTAACCATTTGAAATATTGGGATCCATTAGAGCAAGTCCCATAACACGAAGTCTGAATGGCCAAAAAAATTTGACTTACATATTCAAGTTCTGAGATGGCCATTTCTCAGAATATTCCCTTTTCCACAAGGTATGGTGAAGTTTAGGAGGTATGAGGGCTTGCCTCCTCATCAGGGGGTGCCTTGCAAAGATGAAGTTTAAGGGAGAAGAGCAATGTTTGAGATTCACTCTTCTCCTGCAGTTTTAGTCTTTTTTTTCCAGCTTGATAGCAGTTGGCATTTTGATGGTGGCATTTCAACAGCGAACTGGATACTGAAACAATTGATGAAGGCAAATCAGTACATACCCTATATCTAGACCTCACAAAGGTGTTTGATAACATCCCACGCTTAGGTATCATAGATAAACTCTCCCAGTTAAATGTAAATCGCTATGTTACTCATTGAAGAGCTAATAGGCTCATAAATAGGACCCAGGAAAATAGGGTGAGCAGCTTTACATCCTCCAAAAGGCCTGTCACTAATGTTGTATCCCAGGGTTCAGTACTTGGGCCACTCCTCTTTGGTATTTACTTCTTAAAGGTCAAATGAAATGTCAGGGACTTTTTGGTAACCAAGTTTGCAGATGACTGTAAACTTGGTGTCATCTTTTAATCCTCGGAGGACACCAACATCCTCCAAGAAGGCCTTTCCCAAGCAAATGTCTGATGTTGATATCATGGCCTAAAACTAAATGCCAAGAAGTGCCCAATAGTATCCTTTAGCAAGCATGACTCCCTTGTAACTATCACATCAACACACTCCCCCTGAAACTGGATCCTTTGGTCATGTATCTGGGAATGGGTTCAGGCGCCTAGGCAGCGAGACATTTCCCTGTGGTACATTTGACTGGGAACACATGGCTGAAGTGACATTCAGCTGCAGAAAAATATGGCTGTTTGCAAATTCCCTGTTGGCAAAGAGAAGCATATGCTGCCATGCCCACAACTTCAGTAACCAAATGCACAGGGGGAAAACAATGTCCATGGTCCCCAAGGGAACATGAGACAGCAGGCAATATGGCAGGCATCAGCAGCAGGCTGGCCAGGGGGCATGTCAGTGGCAGTAAAAATGCAGTACACAATGGGCAGTGCCTTTATAATTGGAGTGTGTGGACCACTGCCCCCTTCACAGTGTCCAGGGAACATTAACTAAAACACACACTGGAACATAAATGTGACTACAGTATTCTGCAGGATTTCCTCCATGCTGTAGCATGCTTCTACATGTTGTAGTTACATAAGTATGTACTGTACACTGAGCACAACACTCATTACTTCTTCTGCCACCATTCATTTGATTATTAAAGCTGTGAGCATGGCAGGGTGTGCTTCTCTTCACCCACAGGGAATTTGCAAACAGCCATATTTCTCTGCAACTGAATGTCACTTCAGCCATGTGTCCCCAGTCAAATGTACCACAGGAACATGTCTCTCTGCCTAGGTGCCTGAACCTATTTTGACAATGAACTGTCCTTTGATCACCGTGTATCTATTATTGTAAGGAAGTTCTTTTTCATTGCACAGCTTGTATCTAAAGGTATGGCATTCAGATCAAAGTATGAACTCATTCCTCTGTACTCAGCTCTCATCAGGATGATCATTGAGCCCCTTTTGATATGTGCCTGTCAAAATACTTGTCAGATTTGGAAAGACCACAATGCTTCTCACTAAAAAGGGCCTAATTCTTGCAAACTATGAGACCATCTCAAAGTCTTGTTCCTCTTCTTAGTATCATGCAGTCAGTTAAGATGCAATGTCTGCCTTACATATAGAGCTTTAACAGACCCTATCTATTCTGACCTTTTACACATTTGCATGTCTAATGGTAGTGTGAAAACCATCTCAAGGCATCTCAATTTCTTTTGCAATATAAGTAGGAGGGATTGATATGTATCATAAAGACTATCACTTGTGTGGAGCCATCTTCCACTACATATGAAGCAATACTTCTGTTACTCTATTCAAATGGCGTTTGAATGAGTGGATGGGAAACAACAAATTCACCACAAGTTTACGAACCAGGACAGATAGGAGCAACAAATAATTGTCCAAAAATATCCCTGTTCGGCCTACCTCTGTGTTACACATACACAAAACACAAGAGCCAAAACATGACCATGGGAATGTAAGGCTTGTTTTTTAAGATCCGCACAGATTAATACCCTAGTAAGTACCTATGAACCTATACAGAATCATCTTGCCATATGTGGCTTACCTCTAAGTCCATATTTCAAGGATACTTTCATCAGCACCTTGTTTGGGATGGATGGTGTAACTTCCTCCCCATGAAACATTGGTGCCGGAGCTTCCTCATAGTCTTCCATTCAGAGGGGAGCTCTAGGCAACAAAATGCCTTCTACTGTATAATCTGCACTGTCTGCACAAGCCTCTTGAGTGCTATTTTGTTTTCTTCTAGGATGCTGTCTTTCTCTGTCTCTTTATTTCCCTGTATCCTACAGGGAGTGGACACCACCCTCTCACTTTGTTTTTCATCTCTGTTTCACCCCTTTCTCAGAACACTTGTTTTTATTTCAAATTTCTGCTAGTAGTATTTTGTCCAGTAATAACACAAGAGAAGTTAGCAATGTGATAGGTAGTTACTAAGCATACAGTCCAGGAGACCACTAACGAGCCTAACCCAAACTCCCCATTGTCCTAGAGAACTGTCTGGTTAAATGATTTGCTTAAGATCCCACCTTTGGCAAATAAAGACTGAAGAAATCAAACCCTGCATCATTGGAAGTAGATCTGTGGCAGATGCCAAACTGACTAGCAGAAGTGGGTTTTGAACTCTACATTTTATTACCTCTGCATTTTATTGCCTATGTTGCTGTTAACATTTAATGCAGTTTATTTGCTCTGAGGGTCCCTTTAAAGTATCCAACTTCTTCTGTCTTTTTTCAAGGTTAATGTTCCTTGTAAGCATTTATGCAGATGTCTCTTTCATTACTTTTTATTTCAGAGTTTTCTATCTGTTCACTTGCATTCCCTATACAAACATCTCTTAAAAGTTTTCATTTCGTAAAACTTTTGTTGCCTTGTCATTGGATTATGTTTCTGATAGCAGGCAGAATCCTTTTTGATATCCAGTTACAATCAAATCTAGTTCCTTTTGCAGCTTCTCTGCGAACTGTTTTCTCCGGTTTTGGAACCTCTATACGTATCATTGCCTTGCTTTTTATTCCTCGTTCTTATATTGAATGGATGTATCGTTTTGCTGCTGTCTGTCTTTCTTGTTAACTGTATCAGCCTGGCACAGCATTTCTATAAAGCCCTCCTCCTTTCACATGTTCTGTAGTGCTTTGAAATGAGGGAACCCTTTTCCTCCTGTTACACTGAGTCATATCAGGGATTACAGCCACAGAGTATAACAGTTTTCCTGCAGTGGCCTGCATTTCTATGTGTAAGGGGTACTGTTTTCTGTCACCATAAATGCATTGTAAGTCCACTTTTCAGTTGTTACTACTCTTACACTTACATGAGGTGACCCATAAATAGTGTAGTTGTGCACCTCAAATCTACCAGGAATGTTGAACCTCCCTTCTTTCTAAAAATAAGCTACATTTAACTAGCTCAGTTGTAACAGAATGGTATAATGCAGACTCGTTATTTTAACTAGTCACACTCTGTGGAGCCATCTTCATTTCCAAGCATGTACTTTTGGTTACAGATTTCTGCTAGTAGTGTTATGTCCAGTATTAGTGCCACTGAATTTGGCATTGTGATCCCCCCCACCCACATTTGAAATAAGTGAACAGATTACGCACCACTTTTTGTCTAGCTGGAAACGTTATATTCCTTATTGCAGTTTAGACTTAGAAGCAGACAGTTCAATGTTAATCATTGTTTTGTTAACTAATAAGCATTCTAATAAAATTACTAGCATATCAGTCTTCTTCAGATCACTTTGCAATGTAGATTTTCTTGTATTACTAAACAAAGCTCTTTTAAACTTGTCTACTGCTAACAGTTTCATTTTGCTGTTGTTATCAGGTTCTACCCAAAGCTTTTAAAGATGTTCTTCATGCATCTGTGCTGTCCTAGTTTATCTGCATTAAAAGTCCAGTTATATCATTTAACTGCTTGCACTTCAAAGGTTGTATCAGCCCTGTTTAAAAGTTCTTTCTTACATTTGTCATAGTCCATGTAACAAGTTCCTTCCATGCCTGGACACATTTTCACTGTGCTTCTCCTGTCAGCTGGAGTGGCACAATTTTTGCTCAGTCTGCTCAGTCCCTTTCATAAGGCGTTTGCAGAGTGTAAATTGGCATGGTCACTCCTGGTTGCTCACGGTAACTGTGTTCATCCCTTGCAGCAGAGATAAGTGCCAGAGAGTTTAGTGGTCAGGTAGTGTGTGTGAGTGTATATGAGTGGCTGCATTTGTGAGTGCAGGTCTGAGTCTGTGTCTGCCTGACAGGTAGCACTAAAGGAGCTAGTGAAGGGATAGGTCAGGGTATGTGTGTGTGTGTGTAATGTGTATAGGAGGAGGTCGATGTAGCTGTTTTGCCTAGTCACGTTAAAGCAGATAATTTATCAAGTAACTAAATAAGATTAAATAAAAAAGTGCTATCTAGATAAGTTTAATTTCCAATGAGACACGTTATTCTCACATTTGTGTCTCTGAGTGCTATTAATATGCATACCACAGCCTTTGTGTTTGCAAAGGATAATTGTTTGTGTTACAAATGGATTGTGCATTCAGGACATTAGTGTGCCTTAAAAATCCACAGTCCTCTCTGTTTCTTTGGCATAGGCAGTGCCATAAGCAAACTTGTATTCCAGCTCTTTATTTTTGGTTCGAGTTCTAGTTGTTATGTTTAATGCTTTCTCATTTCTGTTTATATGTATGTAATAAATGTACACATCAACCCTTGGACTCAGAAAGGGTTATCACAAGTGGTAAACCCTAACATCAGCAGTCAGCCCTTCACGGTAACACTGAGTGATTCAGAAACAAGCCTATCGCAGTGATTTTATACAGTCAGTAGAATCGCATTGATGACAGTGCTACATGATAATGAAGTATGGCAGAGGAGCATCTAATTCTAATTAGTCTTACGGTCTCACCAGAAATGCCTGCAGGAAGTGAACTGCACAGACGAGAGATTCAGGGAATGCTCAACTGTTAAAAGAGCTTGGTCATCCATTTTAATTAACATGGACAAAAGATGGCAATCACCAGTTCAAGTTACTGTGAGACAAAACACTGCAGTTAAGTTTAGCAAAGTGCAGCACAGAGGTACTTGTGGGAGGTGTAGTGTGTGGGAGTGTGTAGACATGTGTTAGTGTGTGTACTTTTCTGCAGAGGTGTGAGTGGACTAGGATGTGTGTGTGTGTGTGTGTGTGTGTGTGTGTGTGTGTGTGTGTGTGTGTGTGTGTGTGTGTGTGTGTCTGTGTATCTGTGTATTTATGAGGTCAAAGTTGGGAGGTTAGGTAGAGTATCAAGAGTGAATGTGTGAGTATGTCCATAAGCATGTTCAAGTGAGGAATTTGTCATGTTGAGTGCATGTGTGTGTGCGTGCGTGTGTGTGTGTGTGTGTGTGTGTGTGTGTGTGTGTGTGTGTGTGTGTGTGTGTTTTTGTGTATGTATGAATGTGCCATCAGTGTATATGGAAGAGCGAATGAGAGTTTTTTTTTTTACAACTCAATACTTATGCTTTCAGTGGTAATTACTGCTGAAAAGTACTGTTTAGCACTGTTAATAATTATGGGCACATGCAAATTAGCCAATAAAGAGGTCTTCCTTAGTGCAGTTAAAGCTGTCTCCAAATCACAAGTAACGAGATCTAATTGTTCTACCTGTGGCAGGCTGTTTACACAACCATAGGGTTATCTGTCTGAATCCCAGGGTACATTACTTAAAATTTGTAGGAGCTAATTTTCCACAGGATTAGTAATGCCAGCCAATCTTCCCTTATTTATGACTGCAAGCATTTATCACTGACACTGTATAACATTATATTCATAATGAAGTCCTGTTATTCAGACTATGTGTTTTTGTTTAAATACACTTTTATTATGATAGTTTTTTCTTTGGGATGAGCTCTTCCATAGTTAAACTGGGTCTTAAAGTTCAGATCATATTGTATGTTTTCAGCAGTGATGTATATACTGAAATTGTGATGATGATAAAAGATTTCTTGTTTCTCTTATTTATTTAGATATTGACGAATGCAGTTATAGCTACTTATGTCAATACCAGTGCATCAATGAACCTGGAGGATATACGTGTGCATGTCCAGAAGGTTATCAAGTGCTGGGGAACAGAATGTGTCAAGGTATACATTTTTTCAGCAGTAACATACTGTAAAATAACTTACCCGCATCTGGAAAAAGAAGTGTGGAAACTGGGGCAGTTGTAGGCCTCACTAAGTACATAGCTGTAATCTGCATGACAAGCCTCACTAATAGAGTGGTATGCTTAAGTACGATATAATTCAGTTGTGTGAGCATGCTGTCTGCTGTGATTCCTAGCAGCTAGTGCATAGGATTAAAACTTTGAACTGTTAGTGAGCTGCAAAGAGTTGGATTTTTTCAGCTTCCATTTGCCAACTGTGTCACTCTGTGCAAATCACAATGAGACTGTGCTCCCAGATTTGCCTACAATTTGACTAAACAAGTCACTTAACCAGAGAATGTTCACAGGTCACCCCTGTAAAGAAACTCGATCCTAGTGGGTTAATCTGTTTAAGAAAAAAAAGTGACGCTGAAGTGGGTTTGGGTTGTGAAGCACTGAGGTATGTTCATGTGTGAACGTATGTGAATGTGACAAATAAAGGTGATACAAGCAATAAAGAATCTGTGCATGTCATAGTCATAGTCAGGTGTGGATGGATATATAACGTTTGCTAGGAGAATGTAGATATTCTAGAATGCAGACCTTTCAAAAATGTGCTTGTTCACTAGAATGTATATATGCAGGGCTTTTTTCTATGTAACTAATCTGAAGTACTCTGATTTTCCTGACATTTCTATATTTTTGGTTTGTTTAATGTTTTGTATTTCACCCATGCTGAGCATGAAATTGCTCAGTAATGATCAGTACACTACCCCAGTAAGCAAATAAAAATAAAATAAAGTGAAATAAAAGTGTTTAGGTGTTAAACAAATAAAAATAAAATAAAGTGAAATAAAGGTGTTTAGGTGTTATAGTGGTATTATTTTAGTTTGAAGACACAAAGTAAAATTTTAGAACCTTTTTCAGGAGACCTGCTCAAAAGTCCAGTGTGGATTACACAGGAGGGGAAAGATCAGGAAACCATAAACAGGGAGTCTGCTGTCAGCCTATAAAATAATGGTTTAAAGGAAGACATGGTTGATCTAATAGAAATACACAAACATATTAAGACAGATGAGAGAAAGAGACTGAAAAAAGTGTAAAAGATCCATAGAGCTAGAAGACTAATAAAACAGATGAACACAATAAATGGCACCATTAACAGGTAACCATATATTGTAAAAAAAAATAAACACAATATATTTGAGTATAGCTAAACTATTAAGCTAACATGTTACAGAAACAGCAAAGGAAAAGAAAGGAATATGTAGAATGCCACCAACGAAATATTGATTAAAGAGTTCTATAAAACAATTAAGGGAAGATAAATCACTACTGAAACAGACAGAGGAGATAAAAGCAACACAGCATCAAAACAGAACAAGATTTGTTTTACACTATCTTCAGAAATGAACTAAACACATCAATACATGAACACAGCATCAAAACAGAACAAGATTTGTTTTACACTCTCTTCAGAAATGAACTAAACGCATCAATACATGAACACAGCATCAAAACAGAACAAGATTTGTTTTACACTATCTTCAGAAATGAACTAAACGCATCAATACATGAACACAGCATCAAAACAGAACAAGATTTGTTTTACACTATCTTCAGAAATGAACTAAATGCATCAATACATGAACACAGCATCAAAACAGAACAAGATTTGTTTTACACTATCTTCAGAATTGATCTAAACGCATCAATACATGAACACAGCATCAAAACAGAACAAGATTTGTTTTACACTATCTTCAGAAATGAACTAAACGCATCAATACATGAACACAGCATCAAAACAGAACAAGATTTGTTTTACACTATCTTCAGTAATGAACTAAACACATCAATATATGAACACAGCATCAAAACAGAACAAGATTTGTTTTACACTATCTTCAGTAATGAACTAAACACATCAATACATGAACACAGCATCAAAACAGAACAAGATTTGTTTTACACTCTCTTCAGAAATGAACTAAACGCATCAATACATGAACACAGCATCAAAACAGAACAAGATTTGTTTTACACTCTCTTCAGAAATGAACTAAACGCATCAATACATGAACACAGCATCAAAACAGAACAAGA
This sequence comes from Protopterus annectens, assembly GCF_019279795.1. Taxonomy (NCBI): domain Eukaryota; kingdom Metazoa; phylum Chordata; order Ceratodontiformes; family Protopteridae; genus Protopterus; species Protopterus annectens. The sequence goes on along the minus strand of NC_056727.1, from coordinate 4,535,072 downwards.
TTTGTTTTACACTATCTTCAGTAATGAACTAAACACATCAATATATGAACACAGCATCAAAACAGAACAAGATTTGTTTTACACTATCTTCAGTAATGAACTAAACACATCAATACATGAACACAGCAGCAAAACAGAACAAGATTTGTTTTACACTCTCTTCAGAAATTAACTAAACGCATCAATACATGAACACAGCATCAAAACAGAACAAGATTTGTTTTACACTATCTTCAGTAATGAACTAAACACATCAATACATGAACACAGCATCAAAACAGAACAAGATTTGTTTTACACTATCTTCAGTAATGAACTAAACGCATCAATACTTGCAGAAAAAATGATCAAGTATATAGAAAAATGTAAAGGAAAAGCACAAAGCCGATGATTCACTGATGACCCAAAATGTTTTATAGAGAATAGCGAAAGAAAACAACAATAGTAGCTCCACCTAAAAAGGAGAACTCAATACATTTTAGAGACCTAGTCATAAAACTCCTGTGGCTCATAACAAAGATGCTGAACAGATAAATGAAGTAAAGAAAACAGTAAGATGTAACACTGAGGATATTAAATGGAATGAATATGCAGAGAAACTGAGACACAATTACGAGTGGCTCCTGAATGTAAAGCCTCAGGTCTGGATGCAGTACCCATCTTCTAGATAGTTGTATTTTCTAAATTGTTTAGCCATAAGTAAAATTACTTATATGCACATCCAGAACCAACACCAGTATGGGTAACGATGTGGAAAACATTATACACCTCGTTAACAGTGAACCTGCAAACCAGTATTCCAACAATATGTATGTTTAATACCAGAATTGCTACAGACAGTTTTGAGTCATTTAGAAAAAAAATAGTCACAGCAATAAAACAAAAAAGTAATAAAAAAATTGTATGACACACAAGATCATCTATTACCAAATATAGCCATAATTCAAAGCTATAAAGGGGGAGAGACCCCAATTATGACATTAATAGATTACAAAACAACATTTGACAACATTCCACATTCATGGTTTATGGACTGCTTACAGATACATAATTACATCATAAATTGATAACCTAAATAACAGTCACTATGAAACAATGGCAAATCACTTTATGACTGAGTGATGTTAAAGGGATACAAACCCAAATAGAGATATTCAGGGATGATTCCTTGTCACAGCTGCTGATTTGCCTTGCTGTTAACCAATTAAAGTTGTATACTTAACAAACTAGGCTCTGACTTCCAGAAAACAACCTTACTAAATTATGCCTCATCTACTTTTTATGGATGATTTAAAATTATATGATTCATCAAACAAGCAGCTGAAAGTGCAAAAACATAATGGATGTTTTTTTCAGATGATATAAGAATGTCATTTGGTCTTGATAATGTGCAAAATCAACATTTATGACAGAAAAACTAAACCACTAAGAAAATATCAATATGAGAGATAAACATAGTGTAAAATAACTTGAACAAGTAGACTTGTATAGATGACTGGAAATTGATGAAGGGTTCCTGAATACAGCATGAACAAGTGAGAACAAAGCTTAGTAAGGAATATTTTTGACTAGCATTAATACTGAAAACTGCCTTGACGTCTAGTAATAAAGTTCAGACTATAAACCAACTTTCTGTTTCTGTTCTAACACCTTTTATATGAGTGCCTGGCTCCAGAAAGCATTGGAGTAGTTGGGCTTGAAAACAAAGAAAATTGTTTCTCGCTCATCAGTTCATAGCACAATTATGTATCCTCCTGTCTGAAGGAAATATAGGCCTACTTGCAATTTGCTGTATGTATAGGTATGCAGTCATGGGACTGCATAAATATTTGTTGAAATCATGAGATTCAAACATAGTGAAAGTTCTAATCCATGAAGAAAACAGGTGGTAACAGAAAATGCCAAAATCAAACATAGAGTATAAAGATCATGACCATAGAAAATGAAAGCTAGCTTACAACTGTAGTGGCATATGTGGTGACCTGGTGGAACAACCAAATGTCGATCAAGATTTGATGCATAAATGGCTAAGGAGAGGTGTGTTTAAAAACAAAAGATTACAGCTTAATAATAGGTTATGTACACAGTTTTACAAAATCTATAGAAAAAGTAGGGAGATAAGAGACAAATGTAGGCTCTGTAGTACAGAAATAGAAACAGATACACATATTGTTGCTGGGTATAATATACTCATAGCTGAGGGCCTGTAGTACAGTGAAAAGTACAATAATGTGGCAAGATTGATACACTGGGGATTGTGCAAACATTACAACATTCATGTAGCTGAGAGGCACTGGAAACATGAAACAGTAAGAAGTACTGAGAATTAAGACTTTCTTATTACAATGGGGCATCCAATACCAACAGCTGAAAAACATAGAAGCAGGAAAACCAAATGTTGTAGTCAAAGAAAAAAGGACAAAAGTAGCATTAATTATTAAATTCTCCTGCAGTCTGACAGATATAAAGTTATAAAATACTCAAAACAACTGATACCCGCTCAGTGCTGAGACTGAAAGTTATAAAATGCCAGGACATGCAAGCTGAAACTAGAGCAATGTGTAACAAAGGCACCCATATAGTTCCAGCATAAAAGGAGCAACAGAACTGATAAAAACAGAATTTCAAGCATGCTTAAGTATGCTACCAGAATGTGTAAAAGGAGGCAATTCTTGGTACGCTGATGGCATGAAGAAGAGCACTACTGGAAGATATTAAAGACTGAAATAATACTAAGGCCTTAAACTTAGACATCCTAAATATTTTGCAAATTTAAAAGAAAAACAGCAAAAACAGTTATCAGGGAAAGCCAATGCCGACATGTGGAGACGAGCTCCACACATAGTGACCCCTGGTCAGCATTAAACTCTGAAACCTATAGCTGTTAGGCAGAAATCCTGCCATCAAGCCACTGCATTTCAACAGTTAAGTTATGTGAGTGGTCTGTAGTAATCTGCTGCCGCAATCGTAGCTTTGCAAAATCTGTCCAGTTTGTCATGATTCTATCGTAACTAGACTGACCCTGTATATGACTGACTTTGTTTAACTGTCCTTTCTGTAGGTAACCATCTCCTTTATCCATGTATCAGAATATTCAGACATATATCTTTTAGTGAGTTATCATTAAACAGTTGGTCATTGTACTTTCCTTGGTATCAGTGTATCCCATGTATAGTTTTTGTATGCAATGGAATGTTACATGGTTCGGCCAAGTCATTTCCTAGAAATTTCCTCAAGTTGCTGGCTAGTGCTTACCTTGACTGCTGTATGCATTTTGCAGCATGTCATTGTGTAGTTCAACGGATGTTAAGGTTACCTGTAACTGGCTAGTTTTGCTTTCCGTTGTGGAGATCTGCCACTGTGAGCTGCAATTGCTAGAACTCCTAGACATGTCATTGTCTTTGCCTGTGTTCATAGAATACATTTATTCATACCAGTGTGTGACTTGTGGGTAAGTGGTTGATAACCATGGTCGTGTTCCAGTATCTGCCATGTTATATACAAGTTGTACTAGATGTTAAATAATGACAAGTATGCTGCTTTTCCTTGTAAAGTACTACTTTGTGCAAAAATACTGTTCTCTTAAATAATTTACTTGTCAAATTAGTGTTTCTGTACAATTAAATGTGGTTCAAGTTTGTGACACTGTTTGAGCTAGGAGAGTATGCCAGACATTAAAGTAGACCACACAACAATAGACATTGATTGGAAAGGCCTGGTCTGTTAATGTTAAAATTCAGAGAGAGCTGTAAGCCAGCAAGACAGAAATGGTTACCTCTCACTTCAGAAGGAAAGTGTTACCAGGAGTAAAGTCTATTCCTGTTTGCCAGCTGGTGGATTTGCAGATCGAAACTTGACCAAGGAGTGGCTGGACCAAGTGAGAATATAATTTGACTTTACCAAAGACTATTTAAACAATTTGCTGTAAGTAAAAATCTGTTTAAAATGCAAAACTTTCACTTTTATTGCTAATGAATAAAGTTTTGATTTTTTTTTTGTTTATTTGTCACTGTAAATGAAGTAATCAGAAAAACTGTGCCGTGAGTATGTTTTAAGCACTGTACTGATAGGTTCATAGGTTCATACTAGGCTATCTGCCCTAGGGCATTTATAAGCCTAGCCAGAATGTGTTTGGCTTTCGCCACCCATTTTAAATTTATTTTGCTATGCCCTTTTTCGAGGTTAGTATACTATGCCTCTATCTAACAGTGACACAGAAGTGATACCTGGGGTAAACCTACGATCTCCCATCCACTCATCAAGATTCCTCTTGAAGAGAGTCAATGAGGGACTCTGCCTAACCTGGACTGGGATTTTATTCCAGAGTGAAGGGAGCCTCTGGGTTATGAATCTGTCCCTCCAGCATGTCCTATTTATTTCAGTGCTGAGGTTCAAGTCTCTCGAGCACGTAGCTCGATGGGATTTGGATTTTCTGAGGTGCAGCATGTCCATTAATTCCGGGTTGGACATGGCTTTATCGTCAGGCACAGATCTCCTCTGAACAGGCGGTATGCCACTGAGTAGAGCTGGAGTTTCTTTAACCGGGCAGCATATGGCATCTGTTTGAGCCCTTTGATCCTCTTGGTGAGGTACTTTTGGGGTCTTTCCAGTTGCTGCAGGTGTCTGGTAAGGTACATCCCAAAAGGGGCATTGTACTCAATTATGGGCCTGATGAGGGATGAGTAAAGAGGCACGATGACCTCCCTGATCTAGATGTGAATCCCTTCATGATTAGGTGGGCTATATAAAATGTTTTTCTAACCACTTTGGCCACGTGGTTGTCAAATGAGAGATTGCTATCAACTTGGGTCCCCAGGTCCCTAATTACTTCTTCTGTACTTAATGGATTTCCACCTATGTGGTAATTTCTGGGCACTTTGTTTTTGCCAAAGGGGATGACTATACACTTTTGGCATTTAGCTTGAGGCCATGGCTCTGGCACCAGTTGTCTGTTTCTATGAGGCCCTTTTGGAGGATGCTTGTGTCGGCTGGAGAGTCGATTATGGCACCCAGTTTGCAGTCATCTGCGAACTTGGTCAGCCACAGTCCTTCCGTGTTGGCCTGTACCTCCGAAATATATACCGAACAAGAGAGGTCCCAGGACTGAGCCTTGTGGGACACCACTTGTAACTGGTTTGGAGTCTGACATGGCTCCAGCAATTCTAACCATGTGGGTTCTGTCCTTGAGCCAGTTTTCAATCCATCTAGTGACATAGGGTTTATATTTAAGCTGGTGAGCTTATCTATAATGCCGAGTGGGGTATTGTATCGAAGGCTTTTGCGAGGTCCAGGTAGGCTGTGTGGACCACCTTCCCCTCGTCAATGGCCTTGGTGACTGTTTCAAAGAAATCAACCAGGTTTAAGAGGCAGGATCTGCCCTTAACAAAGCCGAACTGGGTAGGATCCAGTGTTTGTAGGTCCCCAATATCTTTATTTATGAGGTCCATGATGATCCTTTCCATAGCTTTGCAGACCAAGCTAGTCAGGCTTATGGAGCGATAGTTTCCAGGATCCATTGAGGCACCACCTTTATGGAGAGGGACCACTGTTGCTGTATGCCACTCTTTGGGCACATATCCTGTAGTAAGGCTGAGATTGAACAGTAGTTTTATGTTTGGGTTTAGCTCTTTTTTGAGTTCATGTAGATGGCTACCCGGGACACCATCTGTTCCCATTGATGCTGTGTTTTTGCTTAGGAGAGAGGCGGCTCTTACCTGAGCATCTGAGATGTCAGGGGCAGCACTCTGCTGGGATAGATATTTACCCTTTTGGTGGGGGGGGGAGAAGTTTGCGCTGAACCTGTCAGCTAAGATGTTGGCAATGTCTGTGGGTTCGGTGTATTTTTTGTCATTTTGGACTAATTCTGAGCATATCTGGGAATTACCACCCAGGTTCCTAACATAACTAAAGAAAGCCTTGTGATTATCCTTAGTGTCCTGTGCAATTTTCTCTCGAAGCTGGCCTTAGACAATTTTATGTGTGCCCGTAGTTTTTTGCTAATACTGATCAGTGATGCCTTCCCTTTTTGGGATTTTGCTTTATCATTTAGTAGTTTCCTCCTTCTATTGTATAGTTTGTTTATGGCTGGGGTCCACCAGACAGGACGTCTGCCTTTGGAGGATTGGGTCTTGGTTTTATTTGGGATCGCATGATCCATGCATTCCTGAAGGTGTTCATTGAATGCGTTTATAAAGGATTCTGCGGTCTGGGCTGTATTTTCCACAGGCCGGGGCTTTGAAGGATTCCACCTCAGTTTTGAGGAGTGTAAAATTTGCTTTAGAAGTTTTTCACTGTGGTTTTCTGGGCAGTGGGTGGGGTCGGGATGTGAATATCCAGTGAGATTAGTTTATGGTCTGATCTTACCAGTGAGGGATACACTTCTGGTCTGGAGCATAGAGTCCCCATGTTGGTGATGATCAGGTCCAGTATGTTTTCCCCTCTTGTGGGAGTGGTAACAAGTTGTTCCATAGCATTTGAGTTTATAAATTCTAGGAACCTTTGGGCTAGGGTGTTGGAGCTAGAGTAATGCTCCCAGTCTATGTTTGGGTAGTTGAAGTCGCCCAATATAATGGTGTTTGGAGAGACCTTCATATTTTCCAGTGTTCTCAGGAAGGCCGAGTGGGGTTCCTGGTTTTGGGAGGGTGGTCTGTAGCAGGCTATAAACTGGAAGGCAGTTTTACCCACTGTTAGTTGCACATGGATAGTCTCTGATGCTTCGTGCTTTGCCACCAACCTGGAGGTGTGGGTATCTTTGATGAATATCGATACTCCCCTCCTTTTGTGGTTCGGTCCAAGTTTTGGGGCGAAAAGCATGGTATGAGGTATAACCTGGTAGTGCTGGGGTGCTCTCGGGAACCCTGAACCAGGTTTCTGTTACTGCACAGATATCGATGTTCTCCATGCTAAGGAGAGTTTCGAGTGCGTGCATCTTGAGGTTTAGACTTCTGGCATTGAGTAGCATTACTCTTAGTTTCTTATCCCTTGTGATACCTATGGAGGTGGGTTTGTCTTTTGAGCCTTGCCTAAAAAAGGCACTATGGGGTAGCAAGAGCCTTTGCCAATATCCGAAAGCCCAGGGTGACAGGTGCAAGCCGTCCCTAGCGAAGCATCGTGGCTTGTCAAGCATATCATCCCAAGCTGACAGGCATTGGATCCCCTTTGAATGACACCAGTGCTTAAGCCAATTGTTGAAATTGATCATCTTGTCTTCATATTGTGGCATCATTCTTGGTGAGGGTAAGATGCTACTCAAGGTCAGGGTCATACCGGCCTGGGCTACATGCTCAGAGAGCTCCTTTATGTCTCTTTTCATGTAGTCCAGGGAGGTACATCTCAGGTCATTCACACCAGCATGGACAATGACTGAGTCATATTTGTACTTGCCTTGGAGTGACCTGAGTGCTTGTGTTATGTGGCGGATCCTAGCACCCGACAGGCTGCTCACCGTGACCCTCTCCTTGTTCAGCCTGGTGGCGGGGCGTCAGTGTGCCTGACGATAGAGTCACCTATTACAAGTGTATCAGGTGTGTTGTTTAGTCTTAAGGGCTGTGACTGTTTGGCACACTGGCTTTGTGAGATATGTGTTGCACGTGTTTTGTTTTGGGGTAGCGGCTGCTTGGGTGTCTGCTTTGGAGGTCTCTGCTGCTTGGCAGATCTTTATTTAGAGCCTCCAGTATGTTTTGTGTGATTATGTGTTTGGTTTGCTGTCGTGGTAGGTCTATGTGAGACTGGAATTGTAGTGAGTATGGTTTCCTTCTCCTCCTGACTGGTTATGCCAGTACTGAGTTGAGAGAGCTTAGCCTCCAGTTTGGCTATATGGTTGCATCTCTCACATGTGTTGGAATTTGTTGGGAGGAGGAGAGGGTTGTCTGTGTACATGAGGCAGTTGTAACATTGCCTCAAGATTCCCAGATTCACCAGCTGGACCGAGAGGAGATTGACAACTGACCTTTGGACATGCTAGAATAATATTGGGAATTCCTTAATAATTGAAAACCAGGGCCAGTGGGGAGTGAGGGTGTAGTGCTTTTAATTTTTAGTGCTGACTTATATAATTGCTTTAGTGAGCAAGTGCCAGGTAACTTAAGTGCAATGTGTTACAGGTAACTTAAATGCAAAACGACAAACAGTAACTTTCTTTCAAGTGAAACAAGGAAATAAGTACAGTAAGCAATGCAGATATCACTAGTGAGCCACAGAAGCTGAGAAGCCGCGTATTAGGTGGAATTAGCGTTCCAGGAAATAACAAGCAAACAAACAACAAGCATATAAACAAAGCTATATTCAGCAGGCCTGGATCTAGTCTATGCTACAGCAAACAAGGTGTACCAATTTCAGTAAGATACAGTTCAAATATTCAGGCACTATAAACCTTTAACCAGAAATTCCCAGCTCAGAAGGGCAGAGTCCAGCCTCTTCTCCCACAAGAGTGCAGACCACAAACCTTCTTAATGTAAAATAACTGGCCTGAAGCCCAAGTGCCTAAACCAGAACTAATACACTTTAAGAATAACAGACACTGGGCTCTCAATCAGCAGTTCCCAACTTAGAAGGATGAAAGCTACCTGTCCTGCCACCATAGTGCATGCCACAAACCTTCCTAATGTAAAACAACTGGTCTGAAGCCCAAGTGCTTAATCCAAAAGACTTAGAATGACAGCTAAACTTTAATCAAGTTACTAACAAGCAGTAATAAATACAATTGAATACTTTAGAGAATGCCTGGATTAGTGCTCAAGTTACACAAACAAAGCTAGATCCAGCAGGCCCGAATCCAGTCTATGCCACAGCAAACAAGGCGCACCAACTTCAGTAAGAAGCAGTTCAGATATGCATGCACTATAAGCCTTCAATCAGAAATTCCCAGCTCAGAAGGGCAGAGTCCAGCCTCTCCTCCCACAAGAGTGCAGACCACGAACCCTCTTAATGTAAAATAACTGGCCTGAAAGCCTAAGTGCTTAAACCAGAATTAATACACTTTTAGAATAACAGACACTGAGCCCTCAATCAGCAGTTCCCTACCTAGAAGGATGTAAGCTACCTGTTCTGCCACTACAGTGCAGACCATAAACCCTCTCAGTGCAAAACAACTGGTCCGAAGCCCAAGTGTTTAAACCAGAAGGCCTAGAATGAGTTACACCAAGCAGTAATAAATACAATTGAGTACTTTTAAGATGATGCAAAAGTAAAACAAAGTAGGTAGAAACACAAGTACAGTAAAAGCAGATTACATTTTTTTTTTTTTTTTTTTCTGAACAAGTGCTGAGATCAAAGAAACAGATTTGAGTGCTGAAACTAGAAAACTGGCTAGTTGTAGGAAAAAACTAAGCTAGATGGCTTCCCTCCAACACAGAAGGGCTTGGGGGCTCAAAAGCCTACAAATAGTCTATACCACTTAACAGGAAAGGCAGGAAACAAGCTTAATTTTTTTTTTCTGTTTCCCAGATGCTCTCTTTGTACACAGTAGGAGTGCCTGAAATCAGAATATGATTTCACTGCACTCAGTTGAGTGAGAAAATGAGATGGGCCCAGAAGGAGTATCCAAACACAAATTTACAAGAGGGGCGGGCAGCTGCAAGGCCACTAAGATTAACACCAAAACAAAAACAGGGAGGGTGGGTGGGACAAACTGAAGAGCAGAGTGAAAAGTTCCAGTTCAGCTAAATATTCTTTCCTCACAGTTAAAATCAATTTAAATACTGTATTTTTTGGAAAAAAAAAGCAGATAAAGGTACTTAAATTCTCTTATACGTCCAGTTGAATATAGCAAGTTGTTAGCCGGCCAAAGCTGAGGTTTTTAAGCAGAAAATATTTCACACTGTACCACTTAAATAGGCAAGGACAGGAAATCAAAGAATGTGACTACCCCCACACCTGTAATTACTAGCAAATAACAAAATTCAGCAAACACTGACTAACTACCAGTTCAGCTAATATTTCTTCCACACTGAAGAGCAGAGTGAAAAGTTCCAGTTCAGCTAAATATTCTTTCCACACAGTTAAAATCAATTTAAATACTGTATTTCTTTGAAACAAAAAGCAGATAAAGGTACTTAAATTCTCTTATACGTCCAGTTGAATATAGCAAGTTGTTAGCCGGCCAAAGCTGAGGTTTTTAAGCAGAAAATATTTCACACTGTACCACTTAAATAGGCAAGGACAGGAAATCAAAGAATGTGACTACCCCCACACCTGTAATTACTAGCAAATAACAAAATTCAGCAAACACTGACTAACTACCAGTTCAGCTAATATTTCTTCCACACTGAAGAGCAGAGTGAAAAGTTCCAGTTCAGCTAAATATTCTTTCCACACAGTTAAAATCAATTTAAATACTGTATTTTTTGAAAAAAGCAGATAAAGGTACTTAAATTCTCTTATCGTCCAGTTGAATATAGCAAGTTGTTAGCCGGCCAAAGCTGAGGTTTTAAGCAGAAAATATTTCACACTGTACCATTTAAATAGGCAAGGACAGGAAATCAAAGAATGTGACTACCCCACACCTGTAATTACTAGCAAATAACAAAATTCAGCAAACACTGACTAACTACCAGTTCAGCTAATATTTCTTCCACACTGAAGAGCAGAGTGAAAAGTTCCAGTTCAGCTAAATATTCTTTCCACACAGTTAAAATCAATTTAAATACTGTATTTTTTGAAAAAAAAGCAGATAAAGGTACTTAAATTCTCTTATACGTCCAGTTGAATATAGCAAGTTGTTAGCCGGCCAAAGCTGAGGTTTTAAGCAGAAAATATTTCACACTGTACCACTTAAATAGGCAAGGACAGGAAATCAAAGAATGTGACTACCCCCACACCTGTAATTACTAGCAAATAACAAAATTCAGCAAACACTGACTAACTACCAGTTCAGCTAATATTTCTTCCACACTGAAGAGCAGAGTGAAAAGTTCCAGTTCAGCTAAATATTCTTTCCACACAGTTAAAATCAATTTAAATACTGTATTTTTTGGGGAAAAAAAGCAGATAAAGGTACTTAAATTCTCTTATACGTCCAGTTGAATATAGCAAGTTGTTAGCCGGCCAAAGCTGAGGTTTTTAAGCAGAAAATATTTCACACTGTACCACTTAAATAGGCAAGGACAGGAAATCAAAGAATGTGACTACCCCCACACCTGTAATTACTAGCAAATAACAAAATTCAGCAAACACTGACTAACTACCAGTTCAGCTAATATTTCTTCCACACTGAAGAGCAGAGTGAAAAGTTCCAGTTCAGCTAAATATTCTTTCCACACAGTTAAAATCAATTTAAATACTGTATTTTTTTTAAAAAAAAAGCAGATAAAGGTACTTAAATTCTCTTTTACGTCCAGTTGAATATAGCAAGTTGTTAGCGGCCAAAGCTGAGGTTTTTAAGCAGAAAATATTTCACACTGTACCACTTAAATAGGCAAGGACAGGAAATCAAAGAATGTGACTACCCCACACCTGTAATTACTAGCAAATAACAAAATTCAGCAAACACTGACTAACTACCAGTTCAGCTAATATTTCTTCCACACTGAAGAGCAGAGTGAAAAGTTCCAGTTCAGCTAAATATTCTTTCCACACAGTTAAAATCAATTTAAATACTGTATTTTTTGAAAAAAAAGCAGATAAAGGTACTTAAATTCTCTTATACGTCCAGTTGAATATAGCAAGTTGTTAGCCGGCCAAAGCTGAGGTTTTTAAGCAGAAAATATTTCACACTGTACCACTTAAATAGGCAAGGACAGGAAATCAAAGAATGTGACTACCCCACACCTGTAATTACTAGCAAATAACAAAATTCAGCAAACACTGACTAACTACCAGTTCAGCTAATATTTCTTCCACACTGAAGAGCAGAGTGAAAAGTTCCAGTTCAGCTAAATATTCTTTCCACACAGTTAAAATCAATTTAAATACTGTATTTTTTTGAAAAAAAGCAGATAAAGGTACTTAAATTCTCTTATACGTCCAGTTGAATATAGCAAGTTGTTAGCCGGCCAAAGCTGAGGTTTTTAAGCAGAAAATATTTCACACTGTACCACTTAAATAGGCAAGGACAGGAAATCAAAGAATGTGACTACCCCACACCTGTAATTACTAGCAAATAACAAAATTCAGCAAACACTGACTAACTACCAGTTCAGCTAATATTTCTTCCACACTGAAGAGCAGAGTGAAAAGTTCCAGTTCAGCTAAATATTCTTTCCACACAGTTAAAATCAATTTAAATACTGTATTTTTTTGAAGAAAAAAAGCAGATAAAGGTACTTAAATTCTCTTATACGTCCAGTTGAATATAGCAAGTTGTTAGCCGGCCAAAGCTGAGGTAAGCAGAAAATATTTCACACTGTACCACTTAAATAGGCAAGGACAGGAAATCAAAGAATGTGACTACCCCACACCTGTAATTACTAGCAAATAACAAAATTCAGCAAACACTGACTAACTACCAGTTCAGCTAATATTTCTTCCACACTGAAGAGCAGAGTGAAAAGTTCCAGTTCAGCTAAATATTCTTTCCACACAGTTAAAATCAATTTAAATACTGTATTTTTTGAAAAAAAAGCAGATAAAGGTACTTAAATTCTCTTATACGTCCAGTTGAATATAGCAAGTTGTTAGCCGGCCAAAGCTGAGGTTTTAAGCAGAAAATATTTCACACTGTACCACTTAAATAGGCAAGGACAGGAAATCAAAGAATGTGACTACCCCCACACCTGTAATTACTAGCAAATAACAAAATTCAGCAAACACTGACTAACTACCAGTTCAGCTAATATTTCTTCCACACTGAAGAGCAGAGTGAAAAGTTCCAGTTCAGCTAAATATTCTTTCCACACAGTTAAAATCAATTTAAATACTGTATTTTTTGAAAAAAAAAGCAGATAAAGGTACTTAAATTCTCTTATACGTCCAGTTGAATATAGCAAGTTGTTAGCCGGCCAAAGCTGAGGTTTTAAGCAGAAAATATTTCACACTGTACCACTTAAATAGGCAAGGACAGGAAATCAAAGAATGTGACTACCCCCACACCTGTAATTACTAGCAAATAACAAAATTCAGCAAACACTGACTAACTACCAGTTCAGCTAATATTTCTTCCACACTGAAGAGCAGAGTGAAAAGTTCCAGTTCAGCTAAATATTCTTTCCACACAGTTAAAATCAATTTAAATACTGTATTTTTTTGAAAAAAAAGCAGATAAAGGTACTTAAATTCTCTTATACGTCCAGTTGAATATAGCAAGTTGTTAGCCGGCCAAAGCTGAGGTTTTTAAGCAGAAAATATTTCACACTGTACCACTTAAATAGGCAAGGACAGGAAATCAAAGAATGTGACTACCCCCCACACCTGTAATTACTAGCAAATAACAAAATTCAGCAAACACTGACTAACTACCAGTTCAGCTAATATTTCTTTCACACTGAAGAGCAGAGTGAAAAGTTCCGGTTCAGCTAAATATTCTTTCCACACAGTTAAAATCAATTTAAATACTGTATTTTTTTGGAAAAAAAAAAGCAGATAAAGGTACTTAAATTCTCTTATACGTCCAGTTGAATATAGCAAGTTGTTAGCCGGCCAAAGCTGAGGTTTTTAAGCAGAAAATATTTCACACTGTACCACTTAAATAGGCAAGGACAGGAAATCAAAGAATGTGACTACCCCCACACCTGTAATTACTAGCAAATAACAAAATTCAGCAAACACTGACTAACTACCAGTTCAGCTAATATTTCTTCCACACTGAAGAGCAGAGTGAAAAGTTCCAGTTCAGCTAAATATTCTTTCCACACAGTTAAAATCAATTTAAATACTGTATTTTTTGAAGAAAAAAAGCAGATAAAGGTACTTAAATTCTCTTATACGTCCAGTTGAATATAGCAAGTTGTTAGCCGGCCAAAGCTGAGGTTTTTAAGCAGAAAATATTTCACACTGTACCACTTAAATAGGCAAGGACAGGAAATCAAAGAATGTGACTACCCCACACCTGTAATTACTAGCAAATAACAAAATTCAGCAAACACTGACTAACTACCAGTTCAGCTAATATTTCTTCCACACTGAAGAGCAGAGTGAAAAGTTCCAGTTCAGCTAAATATTCTTTCCACACAGTTAAAATCAATTTAAATACTGTATTTTTTTGAAAAAAAGCAGATAAAGGTACTTAAATTCTCTTATACGTCCAGTTGAATATAGCAAGTTGTTAGCCGCCAAAGCTGAGGTTTTAAGCAGAAAATATTTCACACTGTACCACTTAAATAGGCAAGGACAGGAAATCAAAGAATGTGACTACCCCCACACCTGTAATTACTAGCAAATAACAAAATTCAGCAAACACTGACTAACTACCAGTTCAGCTAATATTTCTTCCACACTGAAGAGCAGAGTGAAAAGTTCCAGTTCAGCTAAATATTCTTTCCACACAGTTAAAATCAATTTAAATACTGTATTTTTGAAAAAAAAAGCAGATAAAGGTACTTAAATTCTCTTATACGTCCAGTTGAATATAGCAAGTTGTTAGCCGGCCAAAGCTGAGGTTTTTAAGCAGAAAATATTTCACACTGTACCACTTAAATAGGCAAGGACAGGAAATCAAAGAATGTGACTACCCCACACCTGTAATTACTAGCAAATAACAAAATTCAGCAAACACTGACTAACTACCAGTTCAGCTAATATTTCTTCCACACTGAAGAGCAGAGTGAAAAGTTCCAGTTCAGCTAAATATTCTTTCCACACAGTTAAAATCAATTTAAATACTGTATTTTTTGAAAAAAAAGCAGATAAAGGTACTTAAATTCTCTTATACGTCCAGTTGAATATAGCAAGTTGTTAGCCGGCCAAAGCTGAGGTTTTTAAGCAGAAAATATTTCACACTGTACCACTTAAATAGGCAAGGACAGGAAATCAAAGAATGTGACTACCCCACACCTGTAATTACTAGCAAATAACAAAATTCAGCAAACACTGACTAACTACCAGTTCAGCTAATATTTCTTCCACACTGAAGAGCAGAGTGAAAAGTTCCAGTTCAGCTAAATATTCTTTCCACACAGTTAAAATCAATTTTAATACTGTATTTTTTTGAACAAAGCATATAAAGTTACTTCAATTCTCTTATACGTCCAGTTGAATATAACAAGTTGTCAGCCGGCCAAAGCTGAGGTTTTTAAGCAGAAAATATTTCACACTGTACCACTTAAATAGGCAAGGACAGGAAATCAAAGAATGTGACTACCCCAACACCTGTAATTACTAGCAAATAACAAAATTCAGCAAACACTGACTAACTACCAGTTCAGCTAATATTTCTTCCACACTGAAGAGCAGAGTGAAAAGTTCCAGTTCAGCTAAATATTCTTTCCACACAGTTAAAATCAATTTAAATACTGTATTTATTTGAAAAAAAAGCAGATAAAGGTACTTAAATTCTCTTATACGTCCAGTTGAATATAGCAAGTTGTTAGCCGGCCAAAGCTGAGGTTTTTAAGCAGAAAATATTTCACACTGTACCACTTAAATAGGCAAGGACAGGAAATCAAAGAATGTGACTACCCCACACCTGTAATTACTAGCAAATAACAAAATTCAGCAAACACTGACTAACTACCAGTTCAGCTAATATTTCTTCCACACTGAAGAGCAGAGTGAAAAGTTCCAGTTCAGCTAAATATTCTTTCCACACAGTTAAAATCAATTTAAATACTGTATTTTTTTTGAAAAAAAAAGCAGATAAAGGTACTTAAATTCTCTTATACGTCCAGTTGAATATAGCAAGTTGTTAGCCGGCCAAATGGTTTGTCAGGCCAGTAAAAATTTTATCATTTCACTAAACTGCAACATTTCATTCCTGCTTCACAACCTGCAAGGGCAATGTATTTGAGAGTTGTTGACCCAACTAAAAAGAGTGTGTGTGTGTGTGTGTGTGTGTGTGTGTGTGTGTGTGTGTGTGTGTGTGTGTGTGTGTGTGTGTGTGTGTGTGTGTGTGTGTGTGTGTGTGTGTGTGTGTGTGTGTGTGTGTGTGTGCGTGTGTGTGTGTGTATGTGCGTGTGTGCGTGTGTGTGTGTGTGTGTGTGTGTGTGTGTGAAGGCTTCCTATTGAAATGTCAGCACTTGTTATGCTGAGTACCAACATAAGGGGAAAAAAAGATCACAAAAGCAGGAGAACAATGAATCTCAGACTTCACTCTTCTCCTTCAGACTCCCCCTGCATCTCCTGATATGGAGACCAAGCTCCACCACACCCTCAAATTTATATATACTAACTCTGAAATCAGTATACCTTGGAGAAAAGGGAATATTCCAAGAAATGGCCATCTTGGATTTGGTTTATGTAAGTCCATTTTTCAGCCATTCAGCCTCTGTGTCACAGAACTCGGTCTCGTGAGTCCTGATAATTTCAAATGGTTACCTGGTGTGAACTGTCAATTTTGCTTTGTCCAGAATTGAGACATGTTGTAGAAATTGTTGCAGAGAAAAATATACTTATAGGTTCATAGGTTGGTACTAGGCTATCGGCCCTTGGGCCTATGCAAGCCTAGCCATAACAATTCTCTGGCTATTTCTTCCCATACTATTTACTTCCCTGGACCCCCATCTAGCAGGGTGACTGACGTGATCCCCGGAGTTCCTTTTGAAGAGGGCCAAAGAGGTGCTCTACTTGATATGTATGGGCAGTCTATTTCAGAGTCTGGGGAGTCTCTGGGTCAGGAACCTATCCCTCCAGCATGTTTTGTTTATTGTGATGACAAGATTTAAATCCCTGGAGCATGTGGCTTTGATGGATTGGGATTTCTTTAAGTGTAGCATGTTCAACAGCTCTGGGTTTGACATGGCCTTGTATGTTAAGCAGAGATCGCCTCGGAGTAGACGATATGCGACAGAGTATAGCTGGAGTTTTTTAAGGTGGTCAGCATACTGATAATGAATAAGGTGAAAGAAAGACATTTAACTAATCTGCAACCCAATTAAGCCTTGTTTAGAACTGAAAAAATAAGCCTTGAACTTGAAAGGTACTGGTGCTTGCAAACACCCATAACATGTCAGGAAGTAAAATATGTTTTAAGTGTGTGAAAAAGGGTCACGTTGCTAAATATTACTTAACTAGTAATGCTGTGCCTAACAAAAATGTGTTTTTTAACCAAGCTTTTAGTAATGAAAATGTGACTGCTGTATCTAACAAGAATGGGATGGTTAAACAAGCAGTTAGCATTGAAAATGTAACAATGTGTCTAATAGAATTCTCATTTTAACCAAGCTGCTAACAATGAAAAGTAATATTAGGCCCTTTAGGAATGTGATTTCTGAACAACATGTTGACAATGAAATTGTACCAATGGAGTGTGATGAAATAATGGCTATACCAGTAGAGTCAGCTTTATTGCCTTTGTGCTCAGAATAAATTAGCCAAATGTGTTGTATTGTTGGATGAGTAAGAGTTGAATAGAGTTCTAGATTCTAGGTGCATAGTTACACTGGTTAAGTAACCTTATGTCCTCAAGCATAAAATGAGAAAAAGGATAGAGGACACATTTTTTTTTACAGAGATAAGAAAGAGTACCTTATAACACATAGAAATTTAGGCACTGTATATAAAAGTACTATGCCCTGATGACTGCGGTGGTGGTGCTGCGGTAGCATTGTCGCCTCAAAGTTAGATGTTGCCTGTTCGATTCTCAGTTAGAGCGTCTTCTGTGTGGCGACATGCATTAATGGGCGTTCCTTCATTGAAGGTTGTGCGTTAGGCCCGGCAAGCCAGCACGTAAAAATCTACTGCCAATCATTAGCGGACCGGAGTTCCACTGTGGCGACCCCTAACCGGGAAAAGCCAAAAGACACAACAACAACAACAACAACAACAACAACAACATATAAAAGTACTATTCCCTGTACCTTTTAGCTCATAATCTAACAGATGATGTTGTAATAGGTCACGGTTTTCCACAGTTGAAAGCAGTCAGAAATTAAGGATGTGAAAGTGCCCCAGTGACAGCAGCCTGGTACACTACTAAGAACACACAGTCCTGAATATACTTCTAATAAGAGTTGGGGAGGACAGCAGTAGCAGCTACCTGGCACACTATTAAGAACACATACTTGTAAATGAGCTCTTAGTAAGACTGGGGGGAGAGCAACAGCAGCAGAAAACTGTTAAGATATACATTCCTGATAAATAAAAAGAGAAGGGCATGTAGCCTTCTGACATATTGGTAAAAAATATACACTGTTGTCAAATAAAAAGGACATGGATAAAAGCTTCAGAAAAAATACAGTCTGGGTTTGGTTAGAAGGCAAAAATGTGTTGCCAGAAAAGCCCAGTTGTTAAGTTACTGAAAATTGTCACTACAGAAACAGAAAAGAGCATGTATGTTGCCAGGAAAATCCAGCAGTTAAGTTAATGTGAGAAGTTACTGCAGAGTAGAGATTCTATTGTAGATGCACTCAGAAAGGCACGTTGTGTAGAACTCCCCCCAGTGTGAAAAAGGAAAGAGAAGTAAATGAGCCAGTGGAAGCTGACAATTTAGGTAAAATTCACTTACTGACTAGTCAGCAAAGAATAAAGCTGGAGAAAGTAAAGGAATATTAACTAGAAAAGGAGAAGAAGCCACTCTGATGGTGAAGAGCCCTGCAGTGTTCAAAAAAAAAATCAAGGTTTCAGTTTTGGTACAGGAGATGGCTTCCCTTAATTTAGATGAAAGAATAAATTAAATGTATTCAGAGATGCTTAAAATAAGTGAGAAACTGGAAGTATATGAAAAGTAAAATCTAGAAAGAATAGAAGACGCTTTAAGTAGCTGTTCAGATGAGCTAATAAAACTGCAGAAATCAGATATTGAAATGAAGTAAAAACTGGTTGAATATGAGGCTTCTCAAGAAGAGTTGTTTCAGAAAATAGTAGAGTTAGAAGATAAGGTTACACTGAGAAAAACACATATTTTCTGCCATACCAGATAAACTGGAAGGAATAGAGTATTAACTTTTAAGCAACTGGACTGCTGTTCTACAGCAGGATCTGTTAATTGAAAGGACACATTGCGTGTATCCTCCAAATATGGCCATGAGAAAGAAACCAAGACCTATAGTAGTGAAGATGCAGTCATACCAGCAGAAAGCACTCCACAAACATAAAAAGATCAAAAACACCAATAAGTCCAAAAGATGGCTCACACCAGATGCAGGCAAATGTTTTTATTCTAAACAGCAAGTGAAAGCTTGTAAGTGCTTTCATCCCAAATTGAATACGTTACAGGAACTTCATCAGACAAGCTAAAAAGAGCTTAAACTACATTTAAATACGATAGCAAGTGTTGCATCATTTCCTCTATACTGATTTAAAGGGAAATGGTGCTTTTAAACAAAGGCTTTCCTAAATAAAACGTGCAAGCATATTAATTGATATTACACAGTAGAACCTTGTGTTACTACCGTAATATATAAAAAACGTACAATAAAAACATATTAAACATGTCATAAGTACATTCAATTGTACAAAGGCTTCCAAAAAGCATAGAATTATTAATGAATCACATAAAAACGTGCAAAATCCAATACATAAAAAATTCTTCAGCATAAAAACGTTTGCATTTATCATACACATTCAATTCTAACTAATGTACATTCACATCTAATAAGTGTGTGATCATACTAAACTGAACAAAACTCAATTAAATTAAACTAAACTACACTAAACTCAGGTCAGAGGGTCAAATAAAAAAGTTTGTGTGCATATGCTTAAAAGTATTTCTAGGTTCATAGTCACATTAAATGTTATAAAACAATAAACATCAAAAACGTTCATCTATTCAAAGCCTTAAGCTTTAAAAGGCTAGAAATAGATAAATGCTCATTTAAGCCTGGCCAATGTGTAGAATCAAGCCTAATCTGCCAGTATAGTTTGGCTTTTTCTAAAAGATAAGGCTAGGCACCTCCTCTTAATGGAGGGAATATGTTGTCCAACACTATAAACTTGAATTTGTGGTCGATGTGTTGGTTAATGTGTTTCGCCAAAGCATTTACTACACAATGGTCCCTAATGTTTCGAAGGTGTTCACCTATTCTACTTTTAAGTTTTTGCTCCATTTTGTCAATGTAAAAACATGGGCAAAACTCCCAGGGGGCACAGTATACCACCTTTTCAGAATTACAGTTGAATTTATCCCTGATCTTTAGTTTTGTACCGTTTATAAGTTATTTCATTTACCTCTGATATGTAGGAGCAAAACTTACATGAACCACATTTGTGCATGTAGCCTGCCTTATGTGGTTTGTCTTGGTGTTCAAAAAGGGATTTGATGTTCTGCCTTTTACGAAAAACACAAGTGGTTTTTTCCCCAAAATAGTTTTCAAATCTATTTAATTTGCTAACAGTTTCCAGTTCTTTTCTAAAATGTTCTTAATGGTGTAAGCATCGACTGAAAAAGTAGTGAGAAATCAAGATCTAAACAGTTTGTGTCACCTTTCTCTATTGTGGAACCAAATGCATGTGATGTAGGTTCAAACACTACACTCGTAGTGAAATAAGGGATAGAGTAATCACTACGGAGCACTTCTCTGTCCAGGAGGAGGGTAAAATGACCACTCAAGACTTCATTTTTTAATATTATCAACTAGATTTTGTGGGTAACCTCTTCTAAGAAACATATTACACAAGTTGTCACATTCAACCAAAAAGCTGCCTTTTAATGAAGTCATTATGGCAGCTCTAACAAATTGGCCTTTCAAAATGCCCCTCTTCTGTGTAAAGGGCTTACAACTAGAAAAATGTAAGAAATTGTTGGAATATGTACTCTTACGGTAAATTTCAGATGAAAATCTCTTGTTCACTATGTCTTTTTTAAGTAGTACATCTAAATAAGCTATTTGTGTTTCAATGATGGTATGCGTAAATCTTAAAAAATAGGTAGAATTGTTGCTATATTCAAGGAAATGGTCAATCTGCTGTTTTGGACCATCCCAAAGGATAAAAATGTTGTCCAAAAAATGGGTATACATGTGACAGAATAGAAAGAATGGGGAATTGGTGAGATGTTTTTTCTCCCGTTCTAACATCACGATGTTAGCATACATAAGCCCACATGCTGAACCCATTGCCACACCTTCGTTTTGGACATAATAGTCCTTATCAAATAAGATGAAATTATTTTTTAGGACCATGTCCAATAACTGTTCAAGCATGTTAATTATATCCTGTCTTATGCCTTTATCTGTCAAGTATTCACAAAACCATTGTATCCCAACATTGTGTGGGATAACAGTATAAAGCTCCCTTACGTCCACTGTGATAAATGTGTAGTGCTCATTAAACTGTACTGAATTGATTTTCTTAAGAAAGTCCCAGGAGTCAGTGCAAAGTAAGGGTTCAGATTTTAACATACCCTTGGTTTCCAGATCTAGGAATTTAGCCAGTGGATGGGTAATAGAACCCCTGGCATCAACAATGGGATGAAAAGGGGGTTTGTGTATGTCCTTGTGGATCTTAAGGCTATCAAATATTGTAGGGGTAATCAGGTAGTTGGCAGATAAATATTGATGTCCTTCCATACTAATCAAACCATCTATAAACAGATCTTGTAAGTAACCCCAAATCTTACGATAAGCACCATTCAACTCATTCAAGGAACAGTGGGTGTATGTAGGTGTATCTAAAATTTCTCTCATTTTCCTCACATAATCGTGCTTCCACATAAGGACAACACCACCCCCTTTGTCCGATTTAATTACTCTAAGATTGGTATTGGAAGACAAATAATCTAATTCCATAATTTCTTCAGTACATAGGTTGTTTTTAGCTTTATTCCTATTAACATTTTCACAGTGGGTTCTGATGTCCAGCTCACACACATGTTCAAACATGTCGAGAACAGGAAAAATTGGGGGGGTTTTGGTACTACACACTTTCAATGGGTGTATGATGTTATCAACACCTTGAA
The DNA here is from genome assembly GCF_019279795.1 of Protopterus annectens. Lineage (NCBI taxonomy): Eukaryota > Metazoa > Chordata > Ceratodontiformes > Protopteridae > Protopterus > Protopterus annectens. Next base: position 4,513,150 of record NC_056727.1, on the reverse strand, counting down.
ATAACAAGTTTAAATTAAGTTTTCTTACATACTGTTTAAATCTAGGATAGTGTTCACCACATAAGCAGACCTGTTAGTGGTGTAAGTAAAACCCTTAGACAACAGATTACATAAGTGCACATTAATATCCACATCTGTGTATTTATACACCTTAAAATCCTCTTCTGTATTTAAATGAACAGATAAAGGAGGAAGCATGAATTCACATGTATCCATTTCTGTACAAGGAAATTGTTTGAACATTAATTCCTCCCACGTCTCCCCCTCCATGCACCCCTGTAATGTCCCCTGCTCCCTCCATTGTACCCTTGCTGGTAATTGTCCATTTGTTGTCTTACCTGGTGTGAGCCTCTCTGACTCTGCTGATTCCTTATCCATTCTGATCTTCTCGGAGCGGGTTGGTCTTTGTCTAAAAAAGGCTCAATATCATTACTGTTAAAGTTGTCTTAGCCACCAAAATTGTCATCCAAATCCTGTCTGTTGGTGACCCATTGTTTAGAGGTCCATTCCTGGGAAGGGGGTTGTGGGGGGTATGCACAGTTGGAATTGTAGTCTTTCTCATCCCTTGCAGTCTTTTTCATTTTTCTGTATTAATTGTGTTCATTTGCTCCTCAATGGAGGGAAAAATACAGGTATAGTCAAACCTATTAGTTGGAAAGAGAGGTTCCTGTGTAATTTTTTTGTCAAGATTTTCTGCTTCTTAGCCCAAAATAATGATTTGCTCGTCATTATGCTTGATTACCGTAGTCATGTAATCAAACCCAAACCGATCAAAAAGCTTGATTAGTTCTTTATGGCTTTATGGGTTTAATGTAGTTGGTTTAGTTTAATTTAATTTAGTTTTGTTCAGTTTAGTATGATCACACACTTATTAGATGTAAATGTACATTAGTTAGAATTGAATGTGTATGATAAATGCTAACATTTTTATTCTGAAGAATTTTTTATGTATAGGATTTTGCATGTTTTTATGTGATTAATTAATAATTCTATGCTTTTTGGAAGTCTTTGTACAATTGAATGTACTTATGACATGCTTAATATGTTTTTATTGTATGTTTTTTATATATTACGGTAGTAATACACAGTTCTACTTTGTAATATCAATTAATATGCTTGCATGTTTTATTTAGGACCATAGCCTTTGTTTACGAGCACCATTTCCCTTTAAATCAGTATAGAGGAAATGGTACAATGCTTACTGTCTTATTTAAATGTAGTTTAAGCTTTTTTTAGCTTGTCTGATGAAGTTCCTGTAACGTATTCAATTTGGGACACAAGCGCTTACAAGCTTTCACTTGCTGTTTAGAATAAAAATGTTTGCCTGCATCTGGTGCGAGCCATCTTTTGGACATACCAGCAGAAAGAGCTGCTCCTGAGAAACTTTGGAAGAAGGGGAAGTATTATCAACTGTGAACACCAAAGTGTTTTTGAACAATGATTATTCCTTCTACACAGACAGAAGAGAAGTGAGTTTATCCTCCAATCAAAGGATGTTATGAGGTTCAAGTTGCTATACCTAGTTGCTTTTAGAATATTTTTCCTGGAGGATCAAGACACATTTGGATGCAGAATACACTAATAATAAAATTAAAAAAAAAACTTTACCTAGCAAATAATGAACCAGCAAGTTGAAAAGAACTACTCTGACAATAGCAAAGCTCATAGACAGAACATGCCAGTAAAACCTTTTCCACTCTTCCAAAGGAAAATGATTGAGCAACAGAAAAAAATCCCAGGAGCTAACTAAAAACATGAGTGCCTTGCACTTGAAACAAAGACCAGGAAAAAGACCAGCAGTAATGTGAAAGCAAGAAATAAGAACTGTAAAGTGTTATTCCATAAGATGCCTTTGGACAAGTAACTGTGATTCTGCAAGATGTGGCTAAAATGACTGGAAGTTTGTGGACTGTTTTAAATTGGTAAAAAGAATATAAAGCATAATCCACATTTTGTCATTAATGTATGTAAAGATAATGAATGGAATGTAAATGTAACTGTAATAACGACAGTTCTTTCTTTCTTAGTGATATGCATATAATAAAAGTAATGAAGTAAATTGTATATTACATTATAAAGTAGTTCTGTAGAGTACACAGAGGTATTTTAAATATAAGGTGGGGGAGTCTAATTAGTGACTGTTATTTATGCTAATGATGTTATAGCAAGAAATTACTTTTTCTTGACTGTGATGTGTTTCTGATTTATATTGTATCAATGCAAGGGATGGCTATATGTAGTATATAATGTTGTGATCTTGGACTGCTGGGGGGAAGATGTGGAACTGTACTTATCATATGTATGTATTAAATTATGGTGTTTCCCTAGTGTGTGATGTGAGGGTGTAAACTAATGTTCTTGGTTTGTGCTGTAGACAAGGTGAACATTTGTTTTTTTTTTTTTTTCTTTTTTTCTGAGTAGCCAGACTAGAAAGTTCAAAGTATGCAAAAAGATAACTTCCCACCATTTGAGTAGAGCTATTCCATGCAAAACTATAAGCTGTTTTTCCCTCTCCACCAGCAAAGCTCCACAGCTGGAAAAGGTCTATGTACAGGTGTAGAGAAATAATCAGGAAATGTCTGAACCATGGCCTCTGAGACATTTGTATGAAAAACTCTATTAGTACTTAAAAGGAGGAAATGACAAGCAGTTCAATGAAAATAAATGACACGTAACACATTGAAAGGATACTTTTGCAGGTAGATGCATTCCTAGCAGAATTTAGCATTTCGGTATAAAATATAACAGTGCACAATCTAGTTTATTCATTTATGGGTAGCCAGTGTACTTTTTCTTAAGGCTAAAAAATAGGTGAACAGAGAGAATGCAAGTTGCTTTTCACATCTCCATCAGAGATGAGTCCAGAATTGATGGTGTTGGTGTAAGAGAGGACACAGGTTCTAACACATGCTTCCAGCATGATTAAACCTACATTTAGAATAGGTAAGTGTGTGAGTGTAACTGCCTCTTTTGATTAGCTGCACCAACATGGAGTGTAACTTCCCTTTTCTGGAAAGTGTACTTATAATTTTTTGTGCTTGCTATGAGTTAAATGCTGTTGGGGGTAAAAATGAAAATGTACATATAGATATTTTTTCTTGAGTATAATTATTGAAGTGAAAAGTCTGGGAAATAAGCTGAGAAGCTGCAGCTACTTATAAAATAAGCCTGCCAAACATTAATATGTATATGTAAGTTCCAGATTGGGAACTTATATTTAAAAATATCATGAAGAATACGTGAAAGTAATAACTTCTTCTCAGAATGACTACCTTATCAGTTGTATCATGGAATGCAAATGGCATTGTAGGTATGGCCAAGAAGAAAATGTTAGGAATAGTGGGGTGCAAATAGGGGTCTATATTAGATCAGTGAATGCTTAAACAAGCGAATGCTGATTGATCGACCTTATTTTAGTGAAAGTTAGAAATATCGAAGCAACAGAAACTTACATTTTTTCCTAGGGAAAGAATTTGGTTGCCCGTTTCTGTTGCTTCGGTATTTTCAGTGCTGTGGTGGAAAGTTACGGGTCAGATTCAGGTAAGTGTGCGATTGTGTGGATGTGAGTGTTAGGGTGGGTTAGGGGAGTTAGGGTTAGGGCTCGGGTTAGGTATGTGTGCGATTGTGTGGACATGAGGGTTAGGACGGATTTAGGTGAGTTAGAGTTAGGGAGCGGGTGAGGTGAGTGTGCGATACTGACGGACCTTAGGGTTAGGGTTTGGGTTAAGGTAAGTGGATAGTTAGTGGTGTGCGCATAGTTTAGTGTAGGGTTAGGTGTCAGGTTTTAGGTGTATGTGTGTGGATTTCTGTTTGTTTGGTGTGCTTGTGTTGTATGTATGTGTTTTGGATCAGTGATTTTTTTCCCTAGGGAAAAAAATCGCTGATCTGACAGTTCGAGATTATAAGCTTTCGTTTACATAAGGTTGATCAATCAGCGTTCACTTTTTTAAGCGTTCGCTGATCTAATATAGACCCGCAAATAGCAATGTTACTGGAAATACACTTGGATAGAAATTAGCATGTGAATTTGCTAAGTAAAGGTTTTCAGAATGAATATTCAGCAGAGTACCAGGGCAAATGAAAAGGGAAGGTAATGATACTGATTACAAGAGGGACTCTAATAGTGATAAGAGAGGAGGAGAAGAAAGGCAATAATGGTAAATTTGTGGCAATAAGGGGTTATTGGCAGGGAAGGAAGATTATACTGCTAGGTATTTATATTCTACACAAAACTGCTATTCAGGAACTTAAGAGAGTTATTTAAGAGGTAATTAGCTTCAAATGGAATATTATTTGTAAGTGGGGAATAGAGCCTGATCTGCAATAGTGAGGATGTATCAGGGGACCTAGAAGAGAACATACCAAAAAAGGTAGATTTCTGAAGAAATATATGAAATACTTGGAATGGAAGATGTGAACTTACTAACAGGATCCCAGGTATAATTTAGATATTATTTCCTGTGGTACAATAACAAGGTTAGATGGGTTAGAAATTATATTTCACATGAACAGGTATATTTAATCGGAAGCTTTGAAACACATTTGATAAATATTTCAGATCATGTACCAATAAAGTCTAAGCTAAAGATGCAGGGTAATCAATTAAAAATTAGACACTGGCATTTTTCTACTTTTCTGTTAAAAAGAAAGGAATTTAAGGATTGGGTGGTGGAAATGATTCCAGATTAATTAGTGACGATATCAGTTTCTTCAGAAGGTATAACTAGAGAGTTGACTGAAATTAAATAAAAAAAAATAACAATATGGTAAAAATATGATAGAAGGAGATATGAAAAAAGTAACAGGAATTATTTACATGGTTTATTATAGGTCAACATATCACAGATGAAGAGGAATCTTACAGAAAAAGAAGAAGAGCAGCTCCTGAGTGCTAAAAGGAAAATAAGGGAATGTTTGAATAATATGCATGAGTTCGGAAAGTTTTCAGTTAAGCAAGTATTTTGATAAGAACTCTGAAGCACAACAGTTATAAACACAGTGACTTAAGTACCAGGAAATAGAAACAGTTGTTGCCAGACCTGAGGAGCCTGTGACAAGAAGAGAAACCAGAGACCCTTTCCAGGAATTAGAGATGTTTCAGAAATTCTATGAAAATCTGCATAAATCAGGGGAATGTGGAACCAAGAAAAGGCACAGGTTGAAATATTTATGGAAGACTTAACTATGCTAAGGTTAAAGGAAGATAAGGCTCAAGATGTAATAACTAAGATAACAGGGCATGAGATAAAAAACGGTGACATATAATCAATCTGGGGGGGAAGTCTCTAGGAAATGATGGTATTTCTGTGGAAGTTTTGAACTTAGAAGGAAAGAAGTGATAAGGATCTGGAAAATTTGATGACATTTTAAAAGTAGGGACAGTGCCAGCATCTTGGAAGAAAGTTGTGGTAGTTGTACTATCCTTGAAGGGTAAAGAACATTTAGACCCTGCTGCTTGCAGACCATCAAATTTGAACCAAGCTTATAAATTGTTCATGTTTGTAATATCTAAAATAGTGGCTAATGTATTGCTAAAACTGGCAGATATGGATCAATGTAGTTTTCTGGTGGGGAGGCAAACCTTTGACAGCATTAATAGAACAATGATGAGCCAGAGGGATGCAGAGTGTAACACGACACCACTGTTGTTGATATGTCTTGATACAGAGGAGGGATTTCTATGGAGTCAGATGGGATTTTATAAGTAGGGCAACGGTAGTATTTGCTTTCCTTGATAGAGTAATGGGGTTCATTAGGAAGATATACGAAGTGTCAGAGGTGAGGATTAAGGTGGGAGGGTTCCTCTTTGACAAACTATGTTTAAACAGAGGAAACCAGGCAGCGGTGTCCTTTTTTTTCCTTTGTTATGTGCTTTATACTTAGAGCCATTGTCAGAGAAAATAAGAGACTCACAAAATCAATGCTATAACCAGGATGTTTGTTTGTGTCTTTCAGCTTTTCCCAGTTAGGGGTCGCCACAGCGGAACTCCGGTCCGCTAATGATTGGTAGTTGATTTTTACGTGCCGAGTTACCAGCCCTGATGTACAACCTTCAACAAAGGTACACCCATACACGCATGTCTCCACGCAGAAGACGCTCTAGCTGTGAATCGAACCGGACAGCGTCTTACTGTGAGGCGACAACACTACCATAGCACCACCACCACAGCTATAACCAGGATGTTAATTAAGGAAAATTAGCCTTATTTACAGATGATAATATTTTGTACTTGATAAATCTAGAAAAGGACATATCAGTGATGAGGAACATTTTGTGACCATTTAAGTTTTTTTTAGAATATAAAATAAATAAAGATAAAACAAAGGCTATAGCGGTAGATTGTATTCTTATTCATACATTTGTTCATCAATATCCATATTTATGGGGACATGATAAGATGAAGTATTTAGGTGTATGGATTAAAAAGGATGCTATAATGGCAGCTAATGATATGATGAAAGAGACTAAAACAGCACACTAAACAATCAACTGAGTAAAACTCTGTCACAACAACTCGCCAACGTTAAAAGCACCAAAGTATTTATTTTAAGAGCTTTTTGTTTGCCTGGTAAGCAAACTTCTTCAGAAATGGTATGAAAATTTCAAAACAGTTTAAATAGGATCAAGTGAGCATTTTTAACCAGTCCGATTACAGAACAGGTCACATATTACATTCCTTAAAGGCAAACAATTAAAAAATGTGTATTAATATATAAAGCACATTCAACTACTGAAATAAAAATATTAAACATAACTAAAACAACCAACTACCTCATAAATATACCATATACTATTACAACTCAAATTGCTATCCATAACACTATATCAACTAACTATGCTCAAAAGGCATAAACTTGCAACACAAAAACTAATTAGTGCCATATTATACATACTTAAGCAATATATGAATACTGAGCAAGAAATAATTAAATGCTACATCCACTCTATTGTCTCTGCAGACTTCTTAATTTCAGAATACTGGTAATAGAACAGGTTTTATTCAAACCTGGAAAATTATATGCGTTCAGCTTAATTTGCCAAACTAGCTCAAGTTCTTCAAGCTGCAAAGGCATAGGGCCACCCCGAAGATCCTGCTGTACCTGATCAATAGCCAAAAACTTGAATTTGTGTTCACTATTTAACTGAATATGTTTGGCTAGGGCATTGTCCGATTTCTTTTTACTTATAGAATATTGATGTTCATAAATCCTTTCACGGAGCCTACGCTCCGTTTTGCCCACATAAAATGCAGGACAACATTGACACCTAGCCAGATAAACAACCATTCTAGAATTACAGTTAAACCTTAGTTTTATTCTATGTTGTAACCCATTGATAGTAAAACAATTTACTACTTCTACTAATTTACAAGAGTTACAACTTTGACATTTATCCATCCCTGTAATTCTGGGCTGAGTACGACGTTGTTGCTCTAATAAATTCTTTAAGTTCTTACCTTTCCTAAAAATTACACTAGGAAAATCTCCCATTTTAGTGTAAATTTTAACATTCATTTTAAATAATTCCCAATTTTTCCGTATGATATCAATACAAAAATGACTTTGTGTGGTGTATGTAGCAATAAAGCTTGTACGGAAATCGTTAGTAATTACAGTAGTATAATTACTATTATTATCCATAAACACTGAATTTAATACACCAGGCTGTTCAGGCATTGTATATTTAATGCTTAAAATAGGTTTATATGTGAAATTAGCTCTCTTAATTCTAACTTTGTCGATTAAACTATCTAACAGGGGCTCTGGGTAACCACGATGTAAGAACATGCTTTTCAAAAAATAGCATTCATCTATAAATTCTTCTTCCTGACTAACTATACGTGAAGCCCTTACCAACTGACCCTTGACGACTGACCGCTTCTGATGGTAGGGATGACAACTTGTAAAATGTAGGAATGTATTGGAATATGTACTCTTCCTATGAATCTTGGCTACATAACAACCCAATTCTCTATTTTTAACTAGCCAAATATCTAAATATGCTTTTGCTTCTGTATCAAATGAAGATGTAAATTGCAGGAATTGGGTTGATTGATTAAATTGTTCAAGTACGTTGTTGCTAGCCTCTAGATCACCATTTAGTAAAATTAAAATATCATCTAGGTAATGTGTATAATGAACTATATGATCACTAAGACTGTTTGTAAACACAAATTCCATTTCCCAGTAAGCCATAACTAGGTTTGCTATGCTCGCCCCACAGAGTGAGCCCATAGCGACTCCTACCTTTTGTAAGAAAAAGTCATTCCCTAACATAAAGAAGTTATTTGATAGTGTAAGGTCAAGTAATTCTGTCACAAGGGAAATTTCGGTGGCAGGGGCTCCATTTTTTCCTAAGCATTAGACTCACCCATTCAATTCCCAAATCATGTGGTATACAAGTATATAGGTCTTTCACGTCTACAGTGAGAAAATTATAATTCTCATTAAACTGTAGGCTGTCAATTTTCTTTAAAAAGGACCATGAGGCCTTACAAAATTTGATCTTCGTATATCAAATATTTCTGTAAAATGAAATCTACTACCTTAGCACAGGGAGAGGTTGGTGAACCCCGACCATCAACTAGGGGTCTCATAGGTGGATTTACCACACTTTTATGAATCTTTGGAATTCCAAATATGTATGGGTATTTAGGATATGATGTCGACATATAATTATAGATGTTCTGTTCTAACCTGCCCTCTATGAACATGTCTTCAATACAATTTTTAATAGCACTGTATGCTTTATTAACTTCTGAGCAAGAGCTCGGATCATAAGCATAATTATCCTACAACAATGCTACCATACTTTCATGATAATCTATATTGTCAAAGATAACTAAGCCCGCACCTTTGTCGGGTTTACATATACGAATATCTTTTGACTTGATGTAATCTAAGTATTCGTGTTCGACCCTACTTGCATTAGAAAATACATTAGTCTTAAATCCATTTCTAATGGCTTATCTAATATCTAATTCACACATTTGCTCAAACATTTGTAACAATGGATGCAGTGGGGGGTTAAACATACTAGATATATAAAATTTGTCAGTACATGAATCATTCATAGTGTCAGCCATCATCAAATTAAAATTCAACTTCCTAGTGAAAGTCTTGATATCTATAATAGATTTAACCAAATCAAGTTGTTGCACTGGAACATAGGTGCGTCCCTTAGCTAAAAAATCAACAATATCAGGAGAAATACCAACAGAAGAAAAATTGTAAACATTAAAATCCCCTGTATTGTTGGTAACAGTGACCTGGCCAATGAAATTACCAGGGTCAGCCAACTCCGGACTATTAGAAAAATCAAATTGGTCCATGTCAGATGACCCAAAATCTGAACATGAAACAGAAACATCTCGGTCACTATAACCCAAATTACGCAAAACTTCTACATGGTTGTAAGTGGAAGAATTTAAGTCTTGGGTTTGTTGGATTTCTGTTTGTATTTGTTCGGCTGGGAATTCCACTGCTGTTTCAGCCTGGCACCAGAGTAGTTGGTTTGCCGAAAATTTTGATTCAGATTGTACTGCCCAAAATTGTTTTGCCCCTGAGGACCATTCTGTAACCTCTAACTCCTCCGGACTTCAACTAGGCATGTGGCATTAGTATTGACATTAGTACTATTGATAGCGTTGGAGTTAGTACCCCAAGAATTGTCACTATTAACGGTGACCATTTGATTTGGTTGTTGGTTTTTACTGTAATGATTGTCATTAGTACAAGTTTTCTCAAATAACTGACCATTCTTACCTGTACCTTTATGCCAAACCTGTGCAGCAGAAGGAACAGGGTATGCCGTGCCTTGCTGATATGCCTTACAGTCACGATCAAGTTTTTTAATTTTGTTGGCTTTTAATTTTGACATATATTGGTCAATACTTGAAAAAACCCGGCTGTATTCATACTTATAATGAAGAAATTCAACATCCAATCTGATGCTATTATCTAGTTCAGCCACTGTTTTAGATAAATTGTCCACCCATAAAGTATAATGTTTGACCATTAGCTCCAAAAGCTCGAAGCCCTGACGGTCAAACATCTCTAATAATTCTTTATGGAAATCAGTGTCAGTGTCAAGACCAGTGGGATACTGGTGACGACGCAAACCTTTAGGCACAACCTTCCATGACAAACATTCACAAAAATAAGAGATTTCTAATTGTAATTTCCTCAATTTAACTAAATAACTGTCAAAACATTTTAATTTAGTCACTATATCAGAAGTAAGAGTTGTATTACCTCCATTTCCTGACTGTCCTTCATCACTAGTAGTCAAGGTGCCAGGAAACAAGAAACCATCAGCCAGCCAAGATGTTAATGACGGTAAACTGAAATTATTAGCCTCATTCTGCAATGGTTGTCGTAATGAATCCGGTAGTTGGATTTGGAAGTTGGAAAGCACTCTTTCATTCGCAGACACCGGCTGAGGACCAGTTGCATAGCTGGAGATTCCTGCTCCTGATGTCACCCTAACAATTGCCGGTACCTTGTCAGCTGCTGTTACATGCTGCCCTTGCTGAATGGGAACTGAATTGCTCACTACTGCCACGTTTGTGGCTGGTGTGGTCTCCACATTGCCACTACTCACCGGAGACCAGGAAGAATGCCCCTGACCCACTACGGAAAATAGTGAGTCACGCAATGCATGTTGATTCACATCGAGTTGGTTGAGTCTAGAAAAAATAGACTCTATCTTGTTCATTAAAGAATCCAACGACGTATTAGAAACCGGAAGATTGTCGGAAGCAGTAACACGAGTGTTCCCATTACAGTTCACTCCCAATAGTTCCGATGTTTCACTAGGTGTAAATAACCTTTGACTAGCTGCCGAGCCAGATGCCATAACGAACAAAGAACTGAAACAGCACACTAAACAATCAACTGAGTAAAACTCTGTCACAACAACTCACCAACGTTAAAAACACCAAAGTATTTATTTTAAGAGCTTCTCATTTGCCTGGTAAGCAAACTTCTTCAGAAATGGTATGAAAATTTCAAAAACAGTTTAAATAGGATCAAGTGAGCATTTTTAACCAGTCTGATTACAGAACAGGTCACATCTTACATTCCTTAAAGGCAAATTGAAAAATGTGTATTAATATATAAAGCACATTCAACTACTGAAATAAAAATGTTAAACATAACTAAAACAACCAACTACCTCATAAATGTACCATATACTATTACAACTCAAATTGCTATCCATAACACTATATCAACTAACCATGCTCAAAAGGCATAAACTTGCAACACAAAAACTAATTAGTGCCATATTATACATACTTAAGCAATATATGAATACTGAGCAAGAAATAATTAAATGCTACATCCACTCAGAAGTTGGAAGCAACTGACTATAAATATGGATATGGATAGTAAAGTACAAGCAGTGAAAATGTTTCTGTTATCTTTAGTATTCATATTTTAATCGGCCAGAGAAGCTGTGAACCATAATTGATAAATAATTGAATTAATTTATTTGGGAGGGAAAGAGGGCAAGAGTTAAGTGGGTTAAGTTGTTTCTCCCTATAGAACAAGGTAATTTAAGATTACCAGATTTGAAAGGATAATTTAGAGCTACACCATTAAGGATCATATACATAATACAAGCCAAAGATTACATATCAAAGTGGAAATGCATTATGTTCAAATGAAAGTATTTCATGAAATAAGGAGAGAGTAGCATTTTGGATGAAGACCGTTAAGGAGAATAACGACAACCTTACAAAATATTGTATTTATAAAGTTCCAGACAGTATTTTAATAACTAAATCAACATGGAAATGGAGAAAGGAGAGCTTAATAGTAGAAAGGACTGTAAGTATAGTCATTCAAAATAAGCAAGGGGGGGTGGAATTTATTGGAAAAGATTTGCAAAGGAGCCAAGGTATTGGAAGCAAATGACTAGGAAGTGAACCAGTAACAGAGTGGGATAAGGCCAAATGGAAGTTTGGACTGTAGGTTGGAGGCTGTCTTCCCATACCTGGCATTGATAACATAGTATGGACAAAGAGAAAGGGATGAGGAGTGCTAAGTGAAGGACAAGCTCTGCTTGAGTTTTTGGTTGAGTCTAGAACAGACGTTGCTGTTAAAAAATAAATAATTAGTTGGGCATATAAAATCAAGTACAGTCAAGAACCAGCCAGATGAGGTAAAAAAATGACTGGGAAATGGAAAGGTAGTATCCCAAGGAACAATGAGAGATATACCTCTCAACAGTCCATATTTTTGCTTCATATTTTTGGTCAGTTCCTTATAAAATTGGTGGTTGTCTTGCAAATTGTTTTTTAACCAAGAAACGTCTTTATTGAATTATCACTTATGACATAGACAATCATACATTTACATAAATTAAAACAAACCATATTGACATATTTTAGTTGCAAACACTATACATCACATATAATCTTCTATACGGTCATTGTCAATTGAACATTACATAGCTCATTCAATTCCTGACCTCCATCCAACCTCATTCCTCCTTCTCCAAAACATTATTCTGCATGTAGTGTTCCCACAATTTCCATTTTTTTCCATGTAATTTGCTCCTACCTTTTTCTAATGATCCCAGTTCTAGTCCTTTTATCTCTGTTACTGTATTCACTACTTCTAGTATGGTTGATTTAGACATTTAGGTCCATTTTATAGTAATTCCTTTTGGCAGCCACCAGAATTAAACTCAGTTAGGCCTTACTTTGTTTAAGCAACTCTGATTCTTTATCATAGCTAAAATAAATTCCTTAATTACACCAATTTGCTTACCCAGTATTTCTGGCAGAGTAGTCTGCAGGGAATTTTTAAAGTCTAACACCTCATTGCACTCCCAAAAAATATGTTCCCAGTTGCCTCTTTTTTCTCTATCACACCTCCAACATTTGCAATCTATCTGAGGAAAATTCTTTGGAGTCTGCCTGGGGTATAAAATACCTATGCAAACCCTTACAGGCAAATCTTCTTGAGTTTGTTACATATTTGGTAGCCATATATCCTTCCATTGTTTCTTTGTAAATTTTTCATCGATTTTTCTCTTCCCGGTCCTTTCTAACCTCCTATGATTGATTCCTATAGTTATCATGCAATATTTTATATGCCCAATGAATTATCCCCTTTTTAACAGCAGCTTCTGTTCTAGATTCTATTAAAACTCTACCAGTGTTAGCCTTTCACTTAGGATCCTTTTATTTATTTTTCTTTGCCTATACTGTAATAACAATCCTTGAAAAGGAAGGCAATCTGTAGCCTGTAGTCCAAATGTATTCTTGGCCTTTTCCCATTCTGTTATCTTTCCCTCTCTCATTATTTTCTCCCAATACCTTGGTTCCTTTTCCGTTTTTCTCCAGTAAATTGCAACCCTCTCTTGCATAGTGTCTGTACCCCTAATTGCAGTCATTCGTATTAGCATAATCTCCTTTATTCATTCCCATGTTGGCTTAGTTCTTAGAATACTTTATGCTACTTTATGAATATAATATTCTGTGTGGTTATTGTTATTCTCCTTAAGGATCTGCATCCAAAATCCCAGTCTGTCCTCATTTCTTGACCTTCCTCCTGTTTCGTCACCATCCCTTTCTGATTTGAATTACAGCTTTCTGCCTGTGTTATTTATAGGAGTCTTAACCATGTAGCTCTGAAATACCCCTTCAAATCAGGTAATCCCAAACCCCTTTGTTTTTTTGTAAGGATTAGTTTAGCCCACTTGACTCTTGCCCTCTTCCCTCCCAGATGAAATCCTTCAACTCTTAATTGCTATCCACAACTTCTCTTGAAAAATGTGGCTGACCTGTGTATAAAACTAGAGAGACTAAAAACATTTTCACTGCTTGTATCTTCCTCTCCGTATCCATAAAACGGAGATTCCATTTTATCTGTTTTTCTATTATTTTTTGTTTAGTCTATTCCCACATATCCTTAGCTGTCATAACAGAATCCTTTTTAACCCATACTTCTATATTCTTCATTTCATCATATCCCCATACATATGGGTATTTGTGAACCAGTTCATGTGTGGGTACATAGTTTACAGTTATTGCCTTTATTTTTTCGTCATTCATTTTGTATCCCAGAAAGACTTGAAAATGTCTCAGAATGTTGCGCAACACTGAAATTTCCTTTTCAGGTTTATCAGGTACAAATTAATATAATCTGCAAATAAAGCCAAATTTTCTATAAAGCCAAATTTTCTTGACTAACATACCAATTATATCCTTGAATTTCTGAGTCCCTTATGTTCTTTGCTGGTAGTTCTAAATATAAAGCAAATAACAAAGGTGAAAGAGTACACCCCTCCCTGATTCCTGTGTTCAAACAAAATTATTAGAGAGGAACTCCACCCCACTTTAATTTTTGCCTCAGATTCCTTTTATATCCTCCTAATAACCTTACTATTGTGTCAAGGAATGCAAATGCTTCCAATGCCCTACTCATAAAATCCCAGCTTACTCTGTTAAATGCTTTCTCTGCATCAAGAACAACCAACAATGGTGGCATTTTCTTGCATTCTGCTTCCCTCTGGTGCATCATTGTTCAATAAATGTTGTCAGATGTTTGCCTTCTCTCCACAAAACCACATTGATCCATATCTGTCAATATTGACATCACCATTGCCATTTGTTTAGCCATTATAGACATAAAAACATTATAATCATTGTTTAGAATCAAAACAGGCCTATATGAAACTAGATCTGATGGGTCTTTACCATTTTTAGGTATTATAACCACCACAGCTTTCTTCCAAGATCTTGGTGCTCCTACTCCACTTAAAATGTTAAACAAAAAATTCCAGATCTTTATCTCTTTGTTCTCTTCTAGTTTCCAAGCTTCCACAGGAATATTATCTATTTTTTGAGACTTTCCTAGATTGGTTTTACATCACCATTTTTATCTCAACTGCTCCAACTGCTCTTATCCTGTTAATAACTGAGCCTCATATAACTTTAAACTTGGCATATTTAATTCTTCCATAAACACTTCTAGTTGTAATTCTTCTTGATTTCTACATTTCTCTGCTTTATACAGATTTGCATAAAATTTCTGTAATATCTGTATTATACCTCTAGTGTTATAGACTCCTTAAGCTTGGTAACAACCCTTTTCACATTCTCTTGCTTGAGCCATTGTGCTAAACGTTTTTGTGCTCTGGAGTTATTATCAAAAACAGTTGCTTAACAGCAATCTTTCTAAACTTATTGAGGTAGTCGATTATTTTCTCTTTAGCACTTTACATTTGCACCTCTTCTTGTTCTGTGAGAGTTCCCTTGCAATACTTTAACCTTTCAGTCCCTCTAAATAATTCTTGTTACTTCTTAACCATATCTCTTTTTCTTTTATTTCTACCCTATTTAAACTGCATTTCATTTTACCCCTCCCTATCTATATTTTCTGAAGAAATTAAGAAATTGATATATTCCCTAATAACTCCCGAACAGTTTCCACTACCCATTCCTAAAATTCCTCTCCGTTTAACAGAGGGGCGAGAAAGTTCTATTGTCTCATTTCTATTTCATTACCCTACAATTTTATTTTACTTATTATTATCACATGATCTGGAACTGTTATTGGATGTATATCAAACATTTGATTAATTGCACATGTTCCAATGAAATATGATTTCTGGCCTAGTCCACTTTTTGTACCTTGAGGAATAGTATCTAAATTCTCTGTAAGCCCCATACCAAATATTTTCATACATTTTGTTCACAAATCTACCCTATTTTGTTATATTTCCCTTCTAGGCCCCACAGATACACCCTCACTGTTGCAAATCAAATTCCTGCCCCACTTGTAAGTAATATTACATGCTGAAAGCTGATTATTTATTACAAAAGTTTCTTAAGCTCAATTGTAGCAGTTTTAAGTGGAATATAAATGTATGCCAGCGTATTTCTCCTCCCATGCAAGTAGTCCCCTGTCATAACAAACTTACCAGTATTATATTTTTTTCCTCTTCTGTCACTATTTTGAGCTCTTCTAGCAATTAGAGTAAATACTCCCCTTTTCACTTGCCCCTGATATTCCACTGAAAAACCATTCTGAAATCCTTTCTTTATCAAATGTATATTCTCAGCTCTTTCCAAATGTGTCTCCTGTAGCATAGATATTTGCATTCTGCATTTCTTAATATAGTTCACTACTTTTTCTTTTTTTGTATATACCGGTGAGACAATTTACATTCATTGATAATATGGAAAGTGTTGCCACTATAATAAGTTAATTCTCCTACCTGTTATGTATAACAGCTTTTTTTAATATCTAGTTTCAGCCTTTGGGTTACGTGCATACACTATGTTTGGCAGGTTGATCTTTTAAACAGTTGTTTCCTGCCATATCCTTTTGAACGTATGGCACATCTTACAAGACTTTTTGTTTTAATGAAAACCTTCAAGCAAAAAAAAAAAAAACACACCCCCAGAACCTATTAACTTAATACAAACATACAAAATATTGTAAAACTTCAAATAATGAAGTTTAATCCTCCTTATAGGAACAATTGTCACAGATTTACAACTAGAATCACAGGTTTTAATTGGCACGTAATGAAAGTTATCCATGTTAAGACGCATGGTACAGTCTGTACCTATACTTTCACTATATGCTGTATGTTTTTGTCTTATCTTTATTTGTCTCCCAAATGTTGAAAACAACTTGAATGCTTTCAGGAAACATTATCTTTTAGTCATTGTAAGAAAAAAGTATCCCATTTTTTATTGCCCTCTTATTAGTTTGTCTCCATAGAAATGTGAACCAAATACACACTTGTCTTCAGCTACAAGCTTCTCATCTTGCACTGTGAACATTTATTTGTTAAAGGAAGTCTTTTCATTACTTTCAGTGTTCTTTTACTTATCTGCTTCCACTTAAAACTTGCTGTTAGATCAAGCCAATGACCTTAATCCAGACATTCCCCTATGCAAAAGTAAGAAAAAGTATCTCAATTTTACGTACATCATGTTCTGTATACTTTTACAACCCGTCCCTCACCTCAACAACCTAAGATTGCAGCCTGTTATCTTAAAATGCTTTTGTTCAGGCTTTCTTCTTTTTTATATAACATTGTCAACATTTCTTAAAACTAAACAAGAAGAAAGAAAGAATGAAAAAAGAAGAAAAAGAAAAGGCACCTGTTTACTTTACTATCCTTATTACAGAAATAACTCAAAATGCCTGTATTGTATAACATGCAATGTATGTCATGTTTTATAAAAACGCTATTAGGTCAAAAATTGTTTTATTTACAGTTACCTATTTCCATTCTCTTCCCCTATCCTTAAAGTTCTTCCAAACATTAATGACATGAAGTAGGGCATATGCTTTGGAATCCTCTCCAAGTTTAACAAATTCAAAACAGTCCAATATTTCCTGGTTTCTTGTTCCAGCATATTTCACAAATGTCATTGATGCTTTGTAATCCCACATTTATTCATTAATTTCCCAGTTGCTGCTTTTCTACCTTTTGACCTCCATCTCCGAACTCCATCTCTGGCTCATTTCCAATGTACTCATGGTTCTTCTAATCATCTACTGTGCTTTTCTTTGTCTCTCAGACATCTTCCTTTATAACATTTGAAAAGGTTTCACTTCCATAGTCTGTCTATGAACTTTATTAGCAGAAGAATAAGAAGCAGAGTCCCCTTCTGTTTGATAGCTCACTTTTTGTTGAGCAACTACTTGTATTTCTCCTTAGCATCAAAGCCTGTTTTGCACTCTTTAGGAAAAGATAATGTGAAGATTGCTGGAATAAATTTACTCCTCTTTTGCCTGGTGTATAGGGAGTAATCATTTTCTTCAAACACTATACTATCTCCAACTTTTAGTACTGTGTCCTTCTGCCACAGTTTTGTCAGAATCAATTCTTCTGCTGCCATGATTGCATTTTTATTATTAGAGGTATTGGCTGCTTTCTCATGGCCAGGTTGAAGCACACACACACACACACACACACACACACACACACACACACACACACACACACACACACACACACACACACACAATGTACCCTTTCAGTTAACCACTCCTACTGTGGAATACAAGTCCAGTTGCTTATTTGTGCTTTCATAAAATTAATATAGTCTATTCCTTCCAGTTTCTTTACTACATCAGAAAATGTCAGGTTCCCCATGTGCTCTGAAATTAAGCTGTTACTCAGTGTGTAGCCATCTTGGAAGTCTTTTTCTGACAACTCATTGAAGACTGAAGTCACTAAATATTAACAGACATTTGACTTTTAGACTTCATATCCTTCAAAAAATAAATGCTTCCACAAGATATTTTATTTATCAACTTTCTAAGTTAGTAAAAGCATTATTTAAATGTTGCCCCTGTATTTGGACCTTTGTCCCTCCATTTGTGCTAATAGGCTGAGAGGTATGATGGGAGGACATTTTATAGCACCCAAGTATGCAACAAAGTTTAGAAGGTTTAGGATTTTTGTATAAAAGTGTTTGCCAATGTACTTTTATACGTCAAGTAGACTTCAGATATATTTTCTCAGTTAGGCAACAAACTGTGGAAGTGTGATGTGAGAAGAGACATAATTAGAACATGTTAGAAAAGACAGGAAAGTGAGAATGGAAAGGCATTATACAAAGGAACAATAAGAGGACATTTGTGTCACTCCCAGAATGCAACAAAGTCTAGAAGGTTCTGGATTTTTGCATGGAATTGTTTGCAAAGGTATTGTTATACCCCAAACAGACTTCAGGGTTGTTTTAGTGAGGAAAAGAAAGCATTCAGATAGCAGGTGCTGGACTTACTAGATAAATCAGGACAACAGGAATTGCTGTTAATAATGGGTGACCTGAATGCACACATCAGGACACCCAGAGCATGATATGAGGACTTCCTGGGTCCACATAGGTAGGGCCACAGGAATAAAAAAGAATAAGCCATTCTAGGCTTCTGTCAAGCAAATGGCTCCATGGTGGCCAACACATGGTTCAGCAAGCGAGACAGTCACCAGATCACATACAAGAGTGACCATCATGCAACTCAGGTAGACTTCCTCTTGGTAAGGATAGGGCAATAGGATAGAGTCAGAAATTACAGAGTCATCCTGAGTGAAACACTCTGCCCACAGTATAAAGCACAGATTGCTACAGTCAGCTACAAGCAGTGGTCAAAGAAGGCTCTAAGGTCAATAGAGACTAGGATGATTATCTACAATTTGACTTGAGAGAAAGCATAGAAGTTCAAGGAACTACTCAGGACTCTTACCACACTTTTTGGCCAGCAAACCAGGACCAAAACACTAAAGGTGGAGGAGTGTCAATATTCACCAAGGATATTCACACCACCAGGCTAGTTGCCCAACACAATGCGTCTGAAATTCTCCAGGTGCAACTAACACTAGGTAAGACTGCAATCCAAATTGTAGCTTGCTACAGATGCCCCACCATACCCCAAGATTCTCACTACACCTTTCTAAACATACTGGAAAATATTAAGATAGAACCAAACACCCTAATACTGGGTGATTTTAACTACCCTGCCATTAACTGGGAAAACTACTCATGTACCAACACCTTTGCCCAACTGTTCTTGGAATTCATAAATTCCAATGCCCTGGATCAACTAATCCATAGTCCCACCAGGGACTGCAGTATCCTAGACCTGGTCATTACCAACATGGGAAATCAATGCTCCACACCTATGGTTACCCCCTCGTTAGTCAGGTCTGACCATAAGCTAATCACCCTTAACATCCACATATCACCCCCACCCCCTAGAAAGGAAACCTCCATAAAAAACTTCTCCAAAGCCAACTTCATGCTACTCAAGTCAGAAGTGACAAACTTCATTACACCCATGCAGACAGGAACTGAAAGTTTAACTGCTGAATCCTACACTAAGGCACTGTATGAGCACATCCACTCATGCATGAATTGTGCCATCCGAAATAGAACCAAGATGCTCTCATCCAAAAAAAGGAAGCCAATCTGGTGGTCCCCTGCCATAAACAAACTTTACAACAAAAGGAAGAAACTGTTGCAGAAAAGAGGAAAATCCCAGGATGCAAAAAACTCCCTTACCAGCCTCAGTAAGAAACTGAGATCCCTCATAAAATCCTCCAAAGCTAGTTATGAAAATAAAATTGCCGAAGATTCCAATGACAACCACAAGGCATTCTATAACTATGTCAAGAATCTAAATGGCAATGCTCAGATCTGCTCTGAGCTAAAACAGAATGGCATTAAATATACTGATCCCAATGATATTGCCAATATCCTGGCAGATCGATTCAGTGCCAACTTCACCCCCCTCTCACCCCCTAAATGGCCCATCTCAATACCGGAAAATTGCCAATTTCCAGTAATAACGGCCACACAGGTAAAAAATGCACTCTCCAAAGCTAAGAATACAGCATCCATGGGACCAGATGACATCCCAAGCTGTGTACTACATGAACTATGATATGAACTGGCACCTCATCTAAGTGTCATGTTTAATCATAGCCTCACCTCAGGTTTCGTGCCCACTGAGTGGCGCAGAGCTACAGTTATCCCACTCCACAAGGGGGGATCCACCTTGGATCCCAGAAACTACCGTCCCATCAGTCTGATGAGCCTTATTTGCAAGGCCATGGAGTGTATTATCATGGAACTTATAAACAAAGACATTGGCAACCTTCAAACACTGGACCCCACCCAGTTTGGGTTCTTGAAGGGCCAATCTTGTCTCCTGAATCTGATTGACTTCTTCGAATCAGTCTCCAGAGCCATGGACAAGGATAAGGTGGTCCACACAGCCTATCTAAACCTTGCCAAGGCCTTTGACACCATCCCCCACTCTGGAATCATAGATAAACTTTCTAGGCTGGGCATTAATCCCTACATCACCCAATGGGTTTCTAACTGGTTTACTGATAGAACCCACACTGCAAAAGTAGCCGACTCCAAATCCAGCTCCAGACAAGTGACAAGTGGAGTACCTCAGGGTTCAGTCCTGGGACCGCTCTTGTTTGGCATCTACTTCTCTGAAGTACAGGCCAATACTGAGGGACTCTGACTAACAAAGTTCGTAGATGACTGCAAACTGGGAGCCATTATTGAATCCCCAAATGATGTTGATACTCTACAAAAGAGCCTTACAGAAACAGATGCTTGGTGCCAGAGCCATGGGCTCAAGCTCAGTGCCAAGATATGTATAGTTATCCCCTTTGGGAAAAAAACATGTATCTATGAATTACCATATAGGTGGCAGTACACTAAACACCGAAAGTGTGATAAGAGACTTAGGGACACAGGTGGACAGTGGTCTCACCTTCGATAACCACATCGCCACAACAGTCAGGAAATCCTTCTATGTGGCACACCTCATCACTAAGGGCTTTTCATCCAGAAAAAAGGAGGTCATTGTCCCACTGTACTCATCCCTCATTAGACCCATTATAGAATACAATGCCCCATTTGGTATGTACCTCTCAAGACATCTGCAACAACTGGAAAGGCCGCAGAGATACCTCACTAAAAGAATCACAGGCCTAAAGCAGATGCCCTATGCTGTCCGCCTTAAAAAACTCCAGCTATACTCTGTCACATATCGTCTACTCAGAGGCGATCTCTGCTTAACATACAAGGCCATGTCAAACCCAGAGCTGTTGGACATGCTACACTTAAAGAAATCCCGATCCCTCAGAGCCACACGCTCCAGGGATCTAAACCTTGTTGTCACAATAAACAAAACATGCTGGAGGGATAGCTTCCTGACCCAGAGACTCCCCAGACTCTGGAATAGATTGCCCATACATGTCAAGCAGAGTGCCTCTTTGGCCCTCTTCAAAAGGAACCTTGACGATTGGATGGGAGAAAGGAAATTCACCCCAGGGGTCATGTCAGTCACCCTGCTAGATCGGGGTCCAGGGAAGTAAATAGTGTGGGAAGAAATAGCCAGGGAATTGTTATGGCTAGGCTTGTATAGGCCCTAGGGCTGATAGCCTAGTACCAACCTATGAACCTATGAACCTATAGCACCTCAGGAAGAAGAGTAGGTGGAGTTGAAGAAGAAGAATGGCAGCACCTCAGAACAACATGTGTGAGGACTGTATAACAGATATGCGGCTGAGCCAGGTGTGGAAATAAGGTACATAAGGAAAAGCTGATGGTGGAATGCAGAAGTCCAGGAAGTCATCAAAAGAAAGAAATAGTGCAGGAAAAAGTAGGAGATGGAAAAGATGGACCAGGATAAGAAGGAATACTAGCTGACTAACAAAGAAGCAAAGAAAAAGTCATCAGCAGAGGCACTCTACCAGCTTTTGGAAAGTGACTTGATAGATGGCAGAAAGAAACTCTAGCACATTGCAAGGCAAAGACATAAAGAAGATACTCAGACACCATTCATAAGCGATGCCAGCAACAAACTGCATGTCAGTCCACAGGACATCAAAGGCAGATGGAAGGAATACTTCCAGCAGCTTCTGAATGAAGAAAAACCCTCGGCAGTGTACTGCCCCAGACACAGCCTATGATGAAAGAAGAAGAGGAGGAGCCTTCCCTAAAAGAAGTAAGAACAGCACTAAGGAAAATAAAGTCAGGGAAAGCTGAGAGTTCAGATGAAGTCACAGAAGATATGTTAGATGAGATGAGGGGAAAATGGATTTTTTGATTACTCATAGCAGCATGCAGAAAAAGGCATTTCCCAGATAACTGGAGATTAAGTATACTAGTGCCAGTGTGCAAGAACAAAGGGAACATCCACAACTGTGGGTAGTACAGAGAAATCAAACTCCTCTCATGCTGCATGAAAGTTGAGGAGAGGGTGACTGATAAACGATTATGCATAATACTAGTGGAACTATTAGTAGCAGGATGAGAGATTTGGATTGAGATCAGTACGCATCACATCTGACCTAATATTTGCAGAGACAGATGGTTGAGAAGAAGCTATAAATGAAAAAAAAAGAGTCAAACTGGGCATTACTAGACTTGGAGAAAACACTTGATAAGGTCCCAAGAAAGCTGATTTTGGTAGTCTTGCAGTGGTATACAGTCTCAGAAACATTTGTAGAATTAGCACAGGCTGTGTACAATGACCGAGTGACTGAAGTATGAACAGTATTCAGTCTCACAGAGGAATTCCCAGTTGGAGTGGGTGTGCATCAGAGTTCATCTGTGAGCCCACTACTGTTTATACTGGTGATGGAATGGGTCCCTATCAGATGATCGAGTTTTCACAAACTTGAAATTCACATGGTCGAGACCATATGATCAAGTTTTTGAAAACCCAAAGCTTTTGCAGTACAGTGAGGATCGGGAAATTTACCCTTTTCCCCACTGTAGTATGATCTTGAAGTTGGTATATATAATTTGCAGGGGGTGTGGGGGGCACATGTGGGATGCTGGGGGCAAAATGTAAAAAAAGATTTTTGTGGGGGGGGTTCTGTTTTTTTTTTTTGGTTTTAAGCTTGAGTTTTTGGAAACTTGATCATATGGTCTCAACCAACTACCAACTACCAACTAGTCCCTGCATCGCGGTGACTGCCCTGCCAACCTTACAATTATTCTAAGCCCTTCTTCTTCTTGGAATATAATACTACCTACCAACCAGCTGTGATACAAGAACAACTACCAATTAGTCCCTGCATCGCGGTGACTGCCCCGCCAACCTTACAATTATTGTATGCATCCCGAGTGATGTCCTATTGTTATGTTTTAAACTGAATTTGCTTATATCACCCTTTAACAGCTCAGTTAAAATTACCTGCTGGTCTGTTGAGGTGTGCACATAGGACACTGGTGCTCTAATACCTAACCACCTGCATTTTTATCACCCTTGCCCCCAACCTCTATTGTTTTCTTCTAGGCTAACCCAACGGTGCATTCTAACTGGCGCTCAGACCAAACCTAGCCTGTATCAGTGTTCTGACCCCAGTGGACACCAAAAGGCACCCTACTTACTGTTTTTACAACTGCCCACCCCACTTTCAATAAACACTTCATTCCTGACACTAGGTACAGCGGTAGCGCTGTTGCCTCACAGCAAGTGGTTCTCCTGTTCGATTCACGGGTGGAGCGCCTTCTGTGTGGAGTCTGCATGTCCTCCCCGCGGTCGAGTGGCCTCCAAAAGACATGCGTGAATGGGCGTGCCTTCGCTGAAGGTTGGGTGTCGGGCTGGCAATTCAGCTCCATAAAAAATCTACTGCCAATCATTAGCAGACCGGAGTTCCGCTGTGGCAACCCTAACTGGGAAAAGCTGAAAAAGAGAAACATCATACAACCCATAAGAGGGTTTTTACCCGTTGATACTGATTATTTTTCTTGAGATCTCTGCCTCTGGCTCTGCTGTACTGAGACACTTACTAAGGGTTTTTTGCCCCTCCCCACTTAGTTAGTTTACTAATAGAAGTGCTACCTGGGAAAGGTGCCGTTTTTGAATCAGTCAGTCCCAGGTCCCTAAGGTATTCAGATTTCCCAGCACCGTGTGCATGCCAGGCAAGTGTTGAAACCATATCGCACAATGTTACCTGTATGGAATGCTCATAGTGACCTGTAGTTGGTTAACGTCCTATTTAGAATTCGTAGTTAATGTTAGGTAGATATTGTTGCTGAAACAGCACAACTTTAAATATGCCTGATATATGGAATTTTGTCTTGTAAAAAGGCGACTATTAACCCATATGTAGCGAACAGCCTATTGTTAACCAGGTGGAACCACTTAATTGTCTTATGGATTTTATCGCAAGTTAAACCATAGTGAGTGAAATACTATTGTTAGTCCACTGTTGAATTGCCTTCCTCTGCCGGACGATTGCATTTGGTTAGCTTTTATATACCTACATCAACTTTATTACAAGTTAAGTACAAACTTGCAGTGTTATAAGATAGTACTGCATTTCATTTTTTCTGTTTTATTGTTTCATCGTATATTGTGTTAAAATAGTACTGCATTTATCTGCTTATTTATTTGCTCACTGAAAATTGTGAGCTCTCTTTCTGTCTGCAGTTAGTGGGTTTATTCTTCCCACTTCATTGATATTCAGTGTAGAAGTCTTAGCCTAGAGCAGGGGTGTAGCTAAGATTTTCAAATTTGTACTCACAGCTCTCAAACTGCTACCCCCCTCCCCAGCCAAGCTACGGCCATTCTCGTAATTCACGGTTCGCTGTTTTAGTGTTGATAAAGAGGCATTCGCTGTAATGCCTCTTCAGTAATATAATATAAATTCACTCAAACTCGGTTCCTTGAATTGAAAATTAACCTGGAATGTCAGTTCTTTGAAAAATGCAGCATGGTAGTTGGGGTAGAGAATTTATGCTTTTGTTTTCTGTAACTAAGGTACAGGGTTTTGAGCTTGAATAAATTACTAACCACCTGCTACCCCTAACTAGGATGTTTCATTCATACACACACCCCTACCTACCTCTTAGTGCAAGAAATATGGATAAAGCCTGAAATAAACAGGGACAGATATTAAATAATGCTCGCGTGAACTTAGAAAGTTGCTAGAATAACAGGATTTGTGCTAGTATGAGAAAGTTGCTAGAATAACAGGATTTGTGCTAGTGTGAATTTTTCTAAAGGACATGAAGTCTAAAACTCAAATGTCTGTCATTATTTAGCTACTTCAGCCTTCAATGATTTTCTAGAAAAATGACAAAATTTATGAGGAACAGACAAAAAATATGGGGCAAAAATCTGGACATTCTACAAAATTTGGACAGTGGAGAGGTATGCTACCTACCACACTCACACACACACACACACACACACCTCTCAACCTCTTAGAACAACAAACTCATAAATAAAACTGAGGCAAAGGCTCAAAAATAAGGACATTTTTTTAAATATTGCTCTTATAAACTTAGAAAGATAATAGAATAATAGTAGGTCTTGCATTAGTACGAATTTTCTGAAAGGTATGAAATCTGAAACTCAAATGTCTGCCATTATTTTCTAACTTCAGTCTTTAACAATTTGCCACTAATTTGCCAGAAAAGCACAATTTTATGAAAAACGGACCAAAACTGTGATGCAAAAATATAAAATTGCCAGACAATACAGCTGGGAACCTGTCAAAGAAGGGACACCATTTTAATATGAGCACAGTTAACTTAGAGCAGCTGACAAAATTAGAGAATCTACATGCATTTCTGAAGTTTGGATATTCCTAATTCTATAAAGCAATTTATTTGCACATACTTCTCAACCTCTTAATGCAGGAAATCAGGACAAGGACAAATATATTGGGGGAACATACAAACAGTACTAAAAATTGACCTTGTATAAACTTAAGACAGTTGCTAGAATATCAGGTCTTGCTTTAGCATGCATTTTTCTGAAGATTATGACGTCTGAAACTTAACATCGGTCATTATTTAGTGACTTCATTCCTAAATGATTTGCCAGAAAAAAAGTTTTAATTTTGCATTTTACAGCACGAACACCAATAAATATCTGCTAAACAAAGCAATGCAGTCTCACAATGAAACTAGACTTAGCATTAAAACTTCTCTGCCCTTGAAACTCACATTCATTGAAACAGCATTGAAACCCACATTCAAAGAAAATACATTTTGTCAGTGGCAGATAAAGATGAACTTTGGGCTGTTTTCAAATCATAGGCCCCTTGCACATGAAACATACACGTGCTCTTTGATACACCTTCCATCATAAAAGTCTACTCAAAGTCTACAGTCCACCAGTATCAGTAAATATGCACAATCTCTGAACTAGTAAAAGCCATCTACATAATTCCACATTAGAGAAATCTGTAACTAATGAAGAGGCTGCTGCTAGCAAACAACTTTATATTTCATGGTTTCATCTACAAATAATGTGCCTGTTGCCCTTGAGGAATAAATTGCCTTATGTTGCATTAAAAACAATGATACGCTAGTAATATTGCAACAGGGATGGATGGCAAACTGATAACAGGTTCATAGTTACTACTAGATATCTTCGCCAAAACAGACTACAGCATCCACCCCCCTTTACAACACAGTACAGTATCAGCAATGCATCTACCTACTGTGGGAGAAGAACCCACAGCCTTCTGCATCAAAAGCAAGTACACTACCTGTTGTGCAATTAACAGTACAAGCAGACTCTGCATAAGCACTAAACTTAAGTTCCCCTGCAGCTCTCAGCTCCTTGTAAAATGTTGACACTCAGCTGTATCTCTGAACTTTGCAGCACAAGAAATCTGGAAAAAGCCAACATTTATTGGGGGGGGGGGGCAAAAGCCCAAAAAACAGGGACACATTTTAAACATTGCTTGTATAATTTTGAAAAGTTGCTAGAATAAAATGCTGCGTGTTACCATGCATGTCTTGAACCCAGAACCATATGCACTATAGTCAGTGCAACATACCACTATGCTAAATCAGCAGTTTGAAAAATAGGAAGACAAACTTAATGGCTATCATTTAGATAACTCTCAACCTCTTAGCACAAAAAACCTGGACAAACAAAGCCAATAATGAGGGAATACAAATTCAGTTCTCACTTCACACCTTAGCACAAAAAACCTGGACAAACATCAAAAACAATAATAGGAGAAATGCAACTTCAGTTCTCACCATAGCTCACAACCATTAGAAAAGCAAATCTGAACAAAGTTGAGAAATGGTGGTGGTTAGGGACTTTAGGCTGTTCTTACCCTAAAGCAAAGGTACAGGGTTTGAGCCTGAACACCTATAGCCAGCAGGTGTAGTATGTGGGGGCATTTACACAGACACACACACACACACACACACACACTGCATGTCTCTTTAAATTTTAACTTGGGTTTTAATTTATTTTATTAATTTCAATTAATGTTAATTGTAAAGAATTTTAATGACTGAAAACCTGCGGTATAAAATGTACCTGAAGGTAGTTACCGACATTCTGAGTAAGTCCCCCGAGTGAGATAAAATTGCTTAATCTTGGTTTTGTGGAGTTTTATTTATTAATAAAAGATTTATATTTTGGAACTCTTGTTCTTCCATGCCATTTGGTTGTTATTGACTTCCTTCACCATAAACATCATCTCCGACCTTTCTTCTTTATCCTCAAACTTTTACCAACCACCTCCTCCACACTGCACACATTTTCCATCTTCCTTCCTACTTCTCTGAGCCACCACTATGCTCGTACCAGAAGCAGGATGTCTCACAACAAGGATAGTCCCCGCTTGCTAATGAGTAGGGGAAGTGTTTTGGCCAAATTTCCCCTGGTAATAGAAATACTGCCTCAGGTATCCCTTGAAAAGAGGCTACTAACCTTGTGGGACTAACCTTGTCAACCCAGGTTAAATAAATAAAAATGTTTTTCCCTCCCTCTGTGAATTTCAGCAACTTTGGTAGGAGAATATTAAAGAAAATAGGTAGGAAGGGCTTGCAACCAATCACAAATATTTTATTTTTGGTTTGTTTGTCATGTGAGTTGATGTGTTTAGATGTTTTATATCATCAAGCTGAAAATTTTGTGAAGTTGAGTTGCGGCTAAAAAAGTGAAGTCAAGCTGACTAGCTCTGGGTTTTAAGATCTAACATGTATTTATACACACACACACACACACACACACACACACACACACACACACACACACTTAGGTTCATAGGTTGGTACTAGGCTATCGGCCCTAGGGCCTATACAAGCCTAGCCATAACAATTCCCTGGCTATTTCTTCCCACACTATACTTCCTTGTGGCACATCAACATTAATTTGATCATCAAACATCAACATTTTCATACACCTGTACTTCAGAAAAACAAACATTATATCAACAAAATACACATCTTTGTTACTTGTTTCATTTGCTCTCTGTTTAGGGAGTAAACAGATGGGGAAACAATAATTTCCTTTCTCTGCCCTCAAGAAACCCTTAAATGATTTCAAATGCCAGCCATTTCCATCAAATGTACCTCATTTTGAGTCTTTAAAAGTTTGCATTCCACACTGTTACAACACAGTGAGAGTGCGGCGCACATTCTTTTAAAATTACTTTTTTACTAGTATTGACGGTAAATAACCTTGAATCACACAGAATCTTATTAACTCAATAAAAGAACCTAAAAACAAGGCAAAACTGTAACTGTTAATAATCACAGTCTGAGCTTTCCAGCTGTGAGAAGTAATGCTCCACATTTTGGGGGTTGGAAAATAGCTGTAATGCCATAGACAGTCATGCATTTGCTGTTTGGCAGATCTGCAGCAATCACAAATCATTATCTTTCACTTGCTTAGATGCAAATGGGGTATCAACACTGCAGACTGTAAACATAGTAACTCCAGCACAGCACACACGAGTATATCAGATACCCCGAAGTTTCACTGGACCTTAAACCACAAAGAATATTCAAGAAACTCCCTAAAGAGCCATAATGCTTCTATTGATACGCTCTTGCACCTCATCTCACTACCCCTTTTCTCTGTCCTATACGGCTGCAACAAATACACAGTAATAATTCAGATCATTATCTATAATAGAAAACAACAGTCACAAAAAAAGCTAAAACAATTAATGGAAACCTATGAAATACGCAGACAGCTACACGTTAAAGCAATCGCCTAATATATCTTCAGAAACTGATGATTGCGAAGACCAGGAGGACTCGCCTATCTTAGGTCTCTTTCCCTAGAAACGGTGCCCCAAAGGATGGCTATTCAGGACTCGCCTATCTTAGCTCTCTTTAGAAACGGAACCCCAAAGGATGGCTATTCAGGACTCACCTATCTTAGCTCCCTTTCCAAAGAAACGGTGCATCAGAGGATGACTATAGCTACCCTCCTCAACACCCAACCCAAGGTAGACCTGACAAAAGTCTCTGGAGAGTCACTTATGTTCTAGCACTTCTCATCACACTGACTCCGATTCTGTAGTTAGAATCGCATAAGTGACAAAAGTAACACCCCAAAACCTGCTCACTCCTGAAGCCTGGACTCCAGAGGAGGCCGTGCGATTTTCTGGACAGGCGTGAGATGCTCGGTTCGAGTACAGGTCACCTTAGTAAAGCAATGGCGAACTATAGGGACAAGCGTGTTCCTACCTTTATCAGTTAAACGTATTAAACCGGGTTAAAACCACAGAAGCCCATCTAACCTTCCGCGTCTAAAGCACTACTTACTGACTCAGCTGTACAACCCTCTTCGATAACTCATTTTTTCTTCAAAAACATTGCCTTCCCTGCCCTTGTCTTCTGATAACATTCCAAACGCCCTTGCATCCATTTGCCTTCCAGTTTCCCGCTCACGAATCCACTGCTTGCCTTCCAAGTTCTAACTCAGATTGTTTCCCGCCAGCCAGACATGACGTGAGCTCACTTCCGACTGGCTGGTATGCTCCTTAAAGGAGCCAACACCCTTTAACGTTTTTTTTTTTTTCAAAAAAGCTACCCCCCTTCTACAAAAGTTGTACTGAAATCAGTACAGTGCGTATGCCTCCCGACGTCCCTGGCCTAGAGGGTTTCTCTGTGCCTTAAAGTCTTAGTCCCTTATCTCTGAAATTATTTCTGCTGCATAGCTGCATACTTGAGCTGTTTGGTTATCTTTTACGTACTTACATCAACTTTATTACAAGCTGAGATAAGTACAAACTTGCAGTGTTATAAAATAGTACTGCATTTCATTTTTTCTGTTTTATTGTTTCATCGAATATTGTGTAAAAAATAATACTGCATTTATCTGCTTATTTATTTGCTCACTGAAAATTGTGAGCTCTCTCTCTGCCTGCAGTTTGTTTTACCACCCACCCTCCCTGTTCTTGTTGTGGTATTAATCTTGGTGGATTTGGAATTGACTGCCTCTCCTGTAAATTTGTGTTTGAACACCCCTCCTGGGCCCATCTCATTTGCTCACTCAACCGAGTAGAGTGAGATCATATTTTGATTTCAGACACTCCTACCATTCCCATCTGTTCAGCTCTATCCCAGCTCTATCCTAGTCTAGTCTCATTAGCTCATCCTGCCTAATATAGAGAAAACATTTGAGTAGGCATACCCACTTAGGCCCTGAACTTGTCTGATTGAAGACTGCTGGAACAGGGCTCAGTTGTGAGTTTTTTTACTGGATAATTGGGTAATTTGTTTAAATCAGTTTGCTTGTTTTCTATTGTTATATAAAAAATGCACTTTATCTGCTTTTACTGTATTTTTGTTTCTTCCTACTTTATTACCTTATTTTGTCTTTGCCTCTTCCTAAAAGTACTCAGTTGTGTTTATCCTGCTGCATTTATTACTGCTTGGTAGTATCTTGATTAAATTGTAACTGTTATTCTCAGTCTTTTGGTTAAAGCACGTGGGCTTCAGACCAGTTGTTTTACATTTAGAAGGTTTGTAGTCTGCACTGTTGTGGCAGGACAGATAGCTTACATCCTTCTAAGTTGGGAATTGCTGTTTGAAGGCTCAGTGTCTGTTATTCTAAAAGTGTATTAGTTCTGCACTTGGGCTCCAGGCCAGTTATTTTACATTAAGAAGGTTTGTTGTCTGCACTCTTGTGGGAGGAGAGGCTAGATTCTGCCCTTCTGAGCTGGGAATTTCTGGTTAAAGGCTTACTGTGCCTGCTTATTTGAACTGTTTTTCTGTTATTGGTGCACCTTGTCTGCTGTAGCATAGACTAGAGTCAGTCCTGCTGAATCTAGCTTTGTTTGTATAACTTAAACTAAGTCATTTTTGTGTGTAAATAATCTGTTTTAACTGTTGTAGGCTACACACTAAAGTACGGTAGCCATTTCTGTGCATTTAAAGTGTTTTTTTTAATTGTATCTGCTTTATTTTCTGAAAAAAACAAAAACAAAAAAATATATACTTGTTCCCCGCCTTTCTGAACTAGTATAGTCCAGTTTTTAGGTTATTGCTGAATTCAGGGCTGTGTTACAAGTTTCAGTGTTGTCCATACCTTACTTAGATAGAAGGAAGTTTCTCCATTCACCTGTGAGTGAGGGGAGCTTTGAGCAGCCTACCTGTCCCTGGAGGAGTGGTTTCAGCCCAGAAGTTAGTAGTTTATTGGCCATTTTGGGCTAACTTTTGTCTCTTTCATTTCCCTGCTATAAAAAATGCATTTGCGCGTTTTTTGCACACTGGGCAGCGCAGGTTAGCTAGGGTTAAACTATTCCCAGCTCCGCGAAGTCTACTCTTCAATTTTTCCCTTGGAACTAGACAAACTTTCAACTTAAGCACTCAAACCATTCATTTCACAGCCCAGCACTTGCTCAAACCACATGGCAAGCACTAATTAACCCTAGCACTAGACCCCCCCCTATACTGTCCAGAAGGACAAGGCTCTCTATTCGTCCCTACCAGCCAATCAGTAAAACAGCTCATTTTACCTATTCTGGCATGTCCAAAGGGCAGTTTCAGGTGTACTCTCCAGTCCAACTGGTGAATCTGGGCATTTTGAGGCAATGTTACAACTGCCTCATGCACACAACCAAACCTATCCTCCTACCACCAAACACTAATATATGTGAGAGATGCAATTATACAGCCAAACTGGAGGCAAAGCTCTCTCAACCCAAGACTGAAACTGACAGTCAAGAGGAGAAGGGAGATACTTACAACACACCACCAGTCTCACATAGACCTACTAAACTAACACCAGCAAGTAACACACATAAATACACGAAAACATACTCTGAGGCTCTAAATAAAAATCTACAAAAGCAACAGA